>NW_024038254.1:0-97500 GCF_016077235.1 Cyprinodon tularosa
TTTATTTACTATTCATTAATGGACAGTCCTTTATTCAATTTACTTAAAGGGAAACACAGTTTTTTTACATTGGGCCCTTGATTTTACGTTATTACATCATGTTCTACTCACCTATATGAGTTTTGTGTAATTTGGAGCTGTTCTGAAGATATTCGGTTAGGTTATATCCAAGTAACGTTTTCCTATGGGCAAACGACTTTAAATACTGATTTCTCAAAGTAGATCAAAAGTCACTATCTAAGAAACAACTGCGTTGCATACAACAGCTTTGAAACTAATATATTACTTTTCAAGCGATTTAAGCCCTATTGAATAAAAAATATTTATCCAAAAACCAATTTCTTGTTTTTCCACTCTTTACAGTAATTTACAAGCATTTACAAAAACTGTGTTTAACATTGTGTGAAGAAATTCTGACTCAGATTGCATGGCAGGATTTATTTATTTATTTTTTTTCATTTGGGTTTTGTCATTTTGTATGTGTAAATGGACGGTTACCGATTTTTTTTTTCCATGTCAAACTGACTGCGTATAGAGAGGCTCTAACTACACAGGGTGGGTAGATCTGTGCAAATTTTCTTCACTTCCAACTCTGTGCCACACAAGCTGAAACAATCCCACATTTGACTGGTAAATATAAAAAAAAAAAAAAAACCAGAGCAACTAAAAAGCAAAGCCCCATTTTTTAAAGTTTTTCCTTTTTCTTTTTTATAAAGAGGGAAGAGGGATAAGCTTCACCTACCTGCTATGTCTGCCCCATGTTGTTTTGTTTGTTATGAGGCTCAAAGAGAATATTTATCATATCTGTTTTCTGTTATAAAGTTTGTCGAATTTTGGGGGGTATTTTCCTTGAAGAGAGTGATAAGCTGTGCTTTCTACTGTCCCTTTTTCTTTTTTAAAGGCTCATAGATGATCACTATTTTATCCGTTTTCTGTCCTCCTCAACTGGTTTTCCATGGGTAAAGTATTTTTTTTTTATGCTTCATTGATTTTTTCTGGACAAGTTTGTCCCACCTTCTATATATGCCCTGTAAGACTGTAAAACTGACTGTTTTCCCATGCGATTGACAGATTTTATTTTTGCACACCTCCAAAGCAGATGTGTTTTACTTTGTAACCACATCTCTCATCCTGTCCTGATGAGATTGCCGCTGAATTGTTGTGTAATCCATCTAAAATAGACCTGGGGTCTATCTCACTCAGAGCTAAAAAAGCCTCCTGGCAGACAATAGTGTTGGGTGAGTTAATCCCAAATAACTTTCATTGAGCGCTAAACGTCACAACCTCATCAGACACGATTTTCTGTCACATCAAATGCAAAATTTGATTCAGTGTGTTTAGGGCTTTAGTTACGGGAAATCCTGGTTCTTTTAAGCCCATTGAAAAGTGAATTTGTAGTGTAATTTGGTTGCTGTCCTGTTGCATTATCATAGTTAGAAATACCTGGATATTCTTCTTCTGGATTTTCTGCTAGAAAAATTCCACCAAGTTTTTTAGATACTAATGAACCAAGCACTGTTTTTTTTTTACCTTGGAGCTCCGTAATGGTTGTTAATTTTGCCTATATGTTATATTATGAATGCTGACCTTGTGTGACCCCCTTGTTGAGATATCGAAGCACTCTTGAGGTGATTTTCTATTTTAACCCTATTCATCTTGTAGGTGTCAGTTAGTTTGTTCCCTCTCTCTTACTGAATTTCTTTAGCTCCTTTCATGTTTTCAGGATGGTTCTGTTTAGGTGACAGAGCAGATCTGGAAGTCATTAGGCATAAGTGTTTCAGGTGAAATTGACCAAAAGATTTATACGCCTTATTAACAAATGGTAGTATTTTATTTCTGGGTGGTTTGCATCTTCCATAATGTCAATAGCTTTTTGTGATGCAACAGGAGCTAAAGAGTTCTTCCAGGGTGTGGAAGAAGGCAGCCAGTTATCTACTGACCTGTTAAGCCTCTGGAGAGTTTGCCCACTGTGTTGCTATTGAACCACACACACTAAGCAGATGTAGAAGCAAAGAACAACTTTAATTTTTTTTCACCCTCCTAGGTCATATTATCCTCTATTTCCACTCCCAGAAAACAGAAGGCTGAGACCCTTCTCACGTTTTAGAGGAATGACTGTTGTTCTTTTCCTTTGTTTCCACAAGCCAACAACTGGCTTCTGGTGTTTTGTAAGCAGGATCACTAAGTTTGCACAACCCAGTAAGCTCTAGGGGTGGGTATTGGCAAAGAAGTCACGATTCGATTCGAATCACGATTCACATGCCACGATGCGATTCTATCACGATGCATCACGATACTTGAAATATTGCGATGCATTGGGATATTTTCACTGAACACTGTAAGAAAAAGATACAGCCCTTACCAGTGGCTGACTGGCTGTGTATGATCTGGATAGTGTCTTCAATTGATACATAACTGAAAGCAACTGAATTCATACATAGCTGTATTTATTTAAATTACTTTTGGAGGTGTTGCCATGAAAACAAATACTGGACAGAAATATTACTATTACTGGCATGGACACACTAACAAAAAGATCTTAGGATTCATCAAACTTAAAATAACAAAATGAGGATAATCAGTCCGGACATGCTTATGACACAAAGCAGCAGGCGTCAACACATCCGCAGCGACATCTGCTGGACTGGAAGTTGTATTCCACTTGGTTTGATTGATGTGCGCCAACCATTAATGTATTTTATTTGTTCATTTTTATTTTTTAATAATCGATTCTTGCCTTCAAGAATCGATTCAGTAGATCACAAAAATTAGAATCACGATGCATCGATTTGACGATTATTTTGCACACCCTTAGTAAGCTCCCCCTCCTTACTCCCCAGTGAGTGGCAGTCTTTCTAATGTTTTCGCTAGGGTTACGGGGGTGATATAATTTAGTCTCTAAACAAGCTTAGCACATAGTCTTGTGCAGAACTGGGTGCAATGGAGCTGTTAGGGTCCATTCTGATCCATTTGAGAACGTTAAACAAGAAGATCCAGGATCTAGAAAACTGTATTTAGCAGGATATCTTTGTCTGATGATCTTAAATAAACAAATCTATTTACCTGCAGTAAGTTGGAAAATTTGGGGAATTATTGATGATCATAATAATTATGATAACTTTGTTAATGATTCTGTTTGTACTTTCATCAGTACCCATCTAAAGGTATTTATGTGGCACAACAACAAGATCAATGTTTTAACTTGCTAATTTGTACCTGAATCAATTTTACACAACAAGCTTACTGACAGTGATGATTGTTGAAAGAAAAATTGAAATTGAACTTTATTGATCTCAAAATAGAAAAATTAACTCTCTGCATTTAACCCATCCCCTTTGGGGAGCTGTGGGCTGCCATTGTGGGGGTTTAAGGGTCTTGCTCGGGAGACCCAGAGTGGCAGTGGGGCTTGAATTAAGAACCTCGAGATCACAAGCACTATGCCCTAACCACTAGGCCATGCTTGGTGTGAGGGATGGCCTTCGATTCAATGAGTCGATGCCATCAACTGGTTTTCCTTTGAAAGTAAACTTTGAATCAATTTGACTGTATGATCTAGTTGAATTGTATAATGCCTTGAGATGACATGTGTTTTGAATTGGTACTATATAAATAAACTGAATAGAAAACTGAATTGAATTGACAGTAATTGGAACCTAGTATTAGCAGGCGTGACCATCTCTGCAATGCATTAGCTAAGCACAAATATATGAAAAGCTTAAATAAACATAGTAAGTCATCTCAAACTTATTAAACTGTAGATTCTAGCAGGAACAATAACACAGGCCGCAGATGGGGTCTTGAACAAAAGACACATGAGTTTATCAACCATCCCCCTTCTGATACCCCGATGACTCCTGATGTGTAGAAATAACAGCTGGTGCATTGCAAGACTCTTATTAATAAGGCATATCCAAAAACTGCTACTCACACAGAAATGAATTATCTAACACCCCTGTTATGTGAGCATGATTATGAAGCACTATAAAGAATTTAGGGAGATACAAAAGCTAATAAGATATTATATATGAGCCATAAACAATATGGCAGAACATATGCTTATGAGCAATTATTCTTCTTTGTTCCCAATGTAAAAAGCAGCAGTTTATTGACATGTCTGCCAATAATATCAACATGTGGTGCATTGCCATTGCAGTTTTGCAGGTTTTGATCAAGCCTTCAAAATTTTTCATCTGAATTTTTCCAGCTAAAGTTAAAATATTAGCCCCTTCCATGTAAAGGCATAAAACATTTCGACCTTTTAGTGAAACAAGGCTTTTGTTAAAGTGACATTCAAAGATTTTGGCAAAGTTCATGAAAGAAACTTCCCCTGTTGCTCCTTAAAATTATTCCACATTAAACAGTCGATTCAGAGCTGCCAAACTGTGCGCCACACTCTTTACCATTACATCCAAGCAATTAGGTAGCTGGAAGTGATGACAAGTGGTAAAATATTTTTTTATTAGAGTTCAATTATTTAGTTGGTAAAAAAAACTCACTGCAAGCTTTAAGAATTAGTGCTTTGCAAACTTATACCATTTGGAATTTTAAAATTTTGTCACGAAACAAACACAAAACTTCAGTATACGTTATATTCAATAAACAATAATTGAAATTTTATTTATTTCAGTAGCTCAATTAATTAAGTAAAAAAAATACAAATTAGCTACACACAGAATAATGAGTTAAAAACAGTATTTCTGTCAGTTATGATTTTGCACTTAAAGCTGATGAAAACATAGAATATTACATCAGAGGAATAAATAAAAGCTTTATTAACAAAGAAATTGTCAGGATTTGGTTGAGGTTGAGAGGACCCAAATGCAGAGGCTGGGAGGCAGAGGTGACTTCTTGCAGTTTTAATTAGTAAAACCAAACAATTGAGGCAAAAATCCAACTTAAAATGTTACACAGAGCAGAACCATGGAGACATAAGAGGAAAACAATCACAAGGAGCCAGGGTAAGACGAGCTAAGACGAGGTAAGGAGAGGTGAGACGAGGAACCAGCACTGAGGAACTGCAGAAGGAGCGTATTTATGGCTAACTGAACAAAGAGAGAACTAACGAGCAGATTGGGAGCAGGTGTGAAGAGAGCAGCAAAGGAAGGAGCTAGGGAAAAGGAGACTAACACAAGAGGGCAACAGAGGGAAACATGTAAAAACCTTAGAACTCAAATATGTCCAGAAAATACAACAAAATAGGAATTAAATCAATAAAACTAGAAAACATGGAGCAAAGTAAAACATAACAGAATCAAGACCGTGACAGAAATGTGTGTTTAATAAAATTTATGTTTAATACCTTGGCAAAGGTTGTTATTTCCAAAATGTGCTCCTCACATTCTAATTTATGAATATTACTGTGCCATATAAGCAGTTTTTAGTTCTTTAAAAATAAAACATCTGAGTGTCCTCTCCTCCCGAAGTAAAGACACAACAGTTAAGAAAAACACAAATCCTCTCATGGTGAACACTCGTCTTTTTAGCATCCTTATTCTCCTTTGTGAGGAGTTATCATTTATCCAAAATGTATTCTCACTGCTTCTTGGATGACATTTAGGTAGTTATTTTATCAAAGCTCTCTTGTGGAGATTACATCATGAATCATTTCTAACTTGCTCAAATTTACACAGAATCCATGCGGGAGTCCTCTTCTCCAGAAAAGCTCCAATCTCATCCAAATCTCACAGTTGCCCTATCAACACTGACTTCTTTATCAAACAACCATTCTTATTTGATTGTGTTTTTAACCAATCTATATTGGTAAAAGAGCAACCCAAAAACAAATTAGTCACTTTGACCAAAATGTTGGGTAATTACTTTAGCAACTTTGAAAGCCAAGGGCAGAGACTGAACCAACAATCCTTTGGTTGAAGGCTCCTGCATCCAACATCGCTTACACCTCTAACATTTCTACAACTTTAATACTTCTTCATACTGATGTTAAAACCAAGGTTAAAGTCAGAATTTGCATGCTGTACATGTACAGAACATTGAAATTATTCTCCAGGTCCAGAACCATTACACACTACATTTGACGACAGCCAAACAGTCAGATTAGTAAATTATGTATTATGATTTTTATTGGTTGTTTGGTTTTCTTTTTATGCAAACTATTAAACCAAGGTTGCACCAGTTTTGGATGTCAGTATAATATCTCTAAGCCCATATGTTTAGCTAGCATATAAATCCAGAACTATTGGTTATTTAATCATTCAAGATCTTTGTAATATTTAACTTTTTAACTTTGAAAGTAATGATTTGTGGTCTGTTAAAAAAAAAAACATATACCGGTATGTGAATTTTCGAAATTGCACACCCTTTGTCAGTAATTATCAGATGTTTTTCATTTATTGACATTGATTAAGATTGTATCTTTACCCTGTATCGAAACTGTTCTTTTTGCATGTGTGCATGTGTAGACAATTACCCCTGCTGACTACTGAGGCTTTTAATGGTTGCCCTGGCTGGTAAAAAGAAACTGCAGCATATGTGCAGGGATGAGGTCACTCATATGCGCCTAAATGACTTAAACTGATGCTAAATCATCTAACATGGGCGGAAAGAAGCAGAGGGAAGGAAAGCAGAAGTGGAACGGAACTGAGGAAAAACGGTCAGTACAAAAGGCAACAGTAGTTAAAAACACCGGAGTCAATAAAAAAAAAAAGGTTCTTTAGGGTTCATGGCAAATTAAGGGTCTGGTTTAAGTCATATGAAGTTTGTAAACTGAGTGAAGTCACATGAAAGGGGAAAACAGGGTTAAAAGCAGGTTTCCCTCCTTTTTTGAATCAATAAACATTTTCTAAAAAGCAAATACACTGTATGTATTGTGTTGCTTTTATAATAAAATCTTAATGTGAACATTTTGGTCAAACAGCTTATTATTCTTTGTATAATATAATTTTCTAAACATCTGTAGTGCTGCTTGAGAATAAATCTGCATTGCAGCTGAATGTAAGTAAGATCAAATTCTTTCTGCAGGTTAAATGTCTTTTCCTGAGTTCTCACTAAATTCTCCAACCATCTTTCCCTAATCTCATTATGCATTTTTAAACTAGGTCAAGGAAAATATATAAACTTATTCCAAGGCGGATATGTTGAGGTGAATTTTCCTCTTTTGCATGTTGGTTATTTCTGGATCCTCCACAAAAGCATAGCTCCCTTTGAGTGGAATGCAGTCCTAATATGTAGGGCAGACCTTGACCAAATTATGTATTTCTTCGATTTATCTTAATAATCATATTCAAACATAAGAATATATGTTTTAAAGAGGCCTGGTTGATAAATAAACAGTGCATTTGCTATGTATTCTTTTTAAAAGCCCACATTTCTGTATAAAAAAGCTTGATTTATTATTCTGATGTACCGGTACTGTAATATTCTGACCTCAAACATTGTTTAATGCAAACTAGTTAAAGCCAGTGGAATCTGTGAGAAAAAGAAGAACCTAAAGAAGAACTGCAGATTAACAATTCAAATGGATAAGTAAATAAGCCAAATTAAAAGAAAATTGAAATGAGTATAAACATAAAGTGGGGAGACAAGGAGGAATGCTTTGAGGGCCTCTTTTCGACCCGACAACCTGCCTGACTGCCAAAATTGCATCTGTTCCTGAACACATCAGTAAGTATGGAAAATCCCCTGGCAGGAAGAATCACAATCAGAAAGAGACAAAGTAGGTTATAAGCTTTGTTTGCCTTTCTAGGTAACTTTGACCTGTGCCTTTGAGATTTATCCCAACAAGAATATGGACCCAACTTCTCTTTTGTTTTTCCTTCGTTTACCAGAAGCAAAAAAAAAAACATTTATATTACACTCAACAATTTCTAACTATATAATTCCTAAATAGTTCTGGTTAAATAGCTTCAAGCGGTTTCTAACTGCCTTTGTTTTTTCTATAGTCACCATTTCAGTCAGCACTCACTCTTGCACAGCCTGCAGCAGGAAAAGAAGAGAGACAGAAAGGATTTTATAGGAGAATTATGTTTTACAAACTTTGACCTCATTTTTTTTCTTCTCTTTGGAAAATACCTTCTGTTGTGATCCAGTCATTTTTTCCATGCTACTTTCTTCTGCTTGTAATTTTCCATGTGGAGCTGTGTTTGGACAGACGAAAGGGATGAATCGATCCCGATAGATTATTGCAAAAATAAATTAGAGAAAAACGTCTTTTCTCTCCAATATGACCTCATTATGTGTGACATATAAGGTCCAGGGAGAGAAGTTTGCTGAGTTTATTGAATCCTGGCATATGACAAGTTTTTTAGATTTTTAGACGATATGTATTTCTTTCCCTCACTTCGGTCAAAGCTGTTACATGTTAAAGAAAACTAAAGCTGATGTTTCACCACATGCCACCTCTTAAAAAACATATCATTATATTTCTATTCACAGAAGAACACAGATCCAATGACTTCAGCTCCATGATATGCATATGAACGGCAAACTCAGTTGACAGCCAACACTGGAAGGCTGCTGAAGTAAAACCAAAATTTCAAATATTATTCAGGGCTTTTTATTTTGTATAATTCAAACAATTAGGAGGGACAAATTGAATGAGACTTGGAGAAGAGCATCCGCTATTATAAAACAGCCAGAGAAAAAGTATTATCCGAAGGACAATTGTGCATGACAGCGTGTATTTCAGCTACTGAAAGGGGTAGGATTCTCTTTCCAGATGTCTGAAAATATTAAACACAGGTTTTTTTTGGTAAATATATATTTGGCTTACAGTTTTATTAGCAACAGTTCCCTCGTGACAAGACATGTTAGTAACAAACAGATCTACAAAAAACATAAAAATAGAAAAATGGTTGAAAAGGACTATATTAGCATTCAACCAATTCAACCAGACTTTTTATTGTTCTTTCAACTCTGTGGTAAAAAATCTTATCATTTATTCAGTGATCTATCCAAGAAAAGAATGGAAAAAGCAATACCTCATCAAATAATAATTCTGACCCTGCATCTCAAGTGTAGTTGGTAAATTAAATTCCAGATTAGTGGCAGATGGAAGGGTTTCTGACCTTTAGAGTTTGTATGGTGGTAGAGTACTTCAGTATCAAATCAACATCTTTCTTTCTAGGATGGAAAGGTGTTGCCAGGAAATTCATTCATTAGGTCACTTGGGCAGGTCAGCATAGATGTTACAACAATGTAGCTTGCCCCCATCAGTGTGTGTGTACGTGGATGACTAAATGTAGTGTAAAGCTCTTTGGTCAAGTCCTCCGGCTTGAAAAAGCGCTATGTAAGTATAGGCCCTTTACAATTTACTGAATATGTACTTGTTAAATTTAATTCAACTTATTCATATAGCAGAAATGCACATTATTTCTCTTTGACCTTAATAAGTTTATTAAATCATACAGCCATTCCAAGTCAAGTACGAACTTTCCAGATGATCATATCAATCAAAAGGTGCTGTTAAGTTCAATTTATTTGCTTACTTTTGTTATTATTATTGTTTTTTTATTTTTTATTTTTTTTATATATATACCATAGTTAAAGCTTTAACTTGGTATAATCATAACTATTGCATGCTCTGGACATGTTGGCTGTAAGGAAACAAAATGATCAACCATATTAAGGTTTTAGTGCAGAAAAATCAATGTTATTCTGTTTTACAACACAATATACAGGTGACACTATGCAGGATGTGAAAGGGTAATAAAAGTAATTTCTTGGGGGTTTCATTATGCTACAAACTGTGGATGGCTACAAAAATATGTGCCTTCTCTGCCACGTTTATTCCTTTAGTGAGTGTACACACCATATGTGTCCTGTGTATAAAGAGTCTTTGGCACTGGCTAAACAGCGTTCACAAGCATGTCAGAATAACAGCATGCACGAGAACTTTTAAATCAACATGGACGGTTGCTCTTTGAGTTGCAGCAGGTGTTTGCAGATTGCTCTAATGCAGGTTCAATGAGTGTTTTTCTCCTGATCTAACAGATACTTCAATACAGCTGTGATTTTACAACACTGAACCCCTCTTGTGTTGTTGTTCTGCTTTATGTTTAAAACTTAATGTGGCCATCTGTTTCAAGAAACAGAATTTGAACAAAGAAAGTGAGATAGAAGCTTAAATTCTCACATCAGAGCATCTGCCAATTACCGTTAACAGTGTTTCCATTCACCCGTGGGCATAAAACTTTGTAACAGCTCAGAAACATTTGGGAATAGCTCAAAAGAATAAGAACTTCAAGTGGTAATGTTGATTTAGTGAGCCAAATGATTCATGAAGCTGTGAATCAGTCTGATGCAAATGTTGCTCAAGCTTTTATTTCAGTTAAAATATAAACTTGAAATTCCCACGATGAAACATTTTGGGGTAAACTCCCTTCATCTTAAAGGAAATGGTATTTTTAGAGGAAAAAGTAATTTTAGGAGGGCATACAGAGGATATCTATCATGTAAACCGATTTTTGTGTTTTGCTTTGAAGATATTAAATGACTTTTGAACCCTGGCCTGAGGTAATTCTGCCACAAGTTTGCATCTTCTCCCCTTGCATGTGCTGTTTTCTCCGGGTACTCGGGCCTCGACCAACAGTCAAAGATAGAATGTTTATTGTGATAGCCGTCTCTAAATTCCCCTTAGGAGTGAGTGTGTATGGTTGTTTATCCTGTTCATCTCTGTTTTGTTGGTAAATTGTGGTTTCCTATGTCTTTAAATGATTTTGGAAAATAATATAACAGTAAAAGTTCAAAAAATATAGGAAGATTGGTTATGCGTCCAAGAAAGAACATGCTTTCGCACAAAACATGTCTTTAAATCAGAAGAAAGGAAAAAGAGCTTATGAATATACAGGTTTAATCTAGACAGGCAGTAATTATAACCAGAAAACAATTTGAAAATGCACTTAAGGAAGATCTTTAACTTATGGAGACATATCCTGTGGTGTGATGAATGTTAAAGACCTTGGCTGTAACGGTTATCATTACATTTTGAAGGAAAGGAAGAATGTTTCAGGGCTGAAAACGCCATCCCGAGTGTAAAGTATGAGGGTGGCAGCATCAAGCTGTGGGTCAAGTAGCTCTGGAGTTTTGTTAGGATGAACAAATTAACTTTCCGATTAAGTTCACTTCTATTCACTTTATCTATATAGCTCCGATTCATGTCATCTCAAGTCACTTTACAGAGACAATATGTTTAAATTGGTCAAAATTTTCTGTCAAGAAAAAACTGTTGATTCGATTGAGTCGTTAAGTCATTGCAAGACTTGCATTGTATCGCTTGCATTTTGTGACTCTTTAGGAATCCCTCACACTAAGCGAAACAGATATACAAAAGGTAATTGTTATCTAGCTCCACAGGTGGCCCAGACCAGGAAAGGTGCAGTCAGGCTGACAAGCTCCAAGCCAGTTCAAATGCCAGAGGATGAAAGACAGCACATACAATTAGTCACAGTAAGAGAGAAAGGGCTGTGTGGAAACAAAAGGTGTACGTATTTGGTAGCAGCCCAACTGTTATTTCAATCCAAGAGGATGTCATAAACGAACAGGAACAGACCAGATGAAGCTACTATGATGAGAAAGAAACTGATTGTGAGAGTAAAGATAGAGTGGAGCAGCCTAAACATATATTAGCAGCATAAATGTAGAGCTTAGTGCATTGAATACCAAACCATTAAATTTTTTTTTCTTTTGGTTTCAGTAACTTAATACAAACTTTTCAGTTTGAAGAAAGAAAAAAAAATGTAGCTATACCTTTTGCTTTGTCTTTTACCAATTTAAAAAAATAAGAAATACAATAATATCCATAGTTCTTTGATAATTGTTTACTGGGACTGTAAGAGGATCTGTTTGCAGCTTAAGGATGTTAAAATACATTGCTACCTTTTTTTATTGAGAGCCTGATATCGAAATGCCAATATTTACTCCTATTATTATTATATGTGAGTAATGAACTCACAGAATGAAGCTTTTACTTTAATAGCAAAAGTTGAGGTATGAATGGAATAAATTCTGTGTTTCATTAACTGTATGACTTAATATTTTTAAGTTCATCCGGAGGTGTGTGGCAGTGATGGGGAGGGAGGTAGTTCCCATGGAGGCACTGATGGAGAAAAGGACTAGGGCAATGATGAAGTCCACAAGGGGCAATGGGAGCCATATTTTGCACAGCACTATCGTGGCTCAGGAAAGCAGCCATAGTTCGAGTTTGAACTCTTTGAGAAGCAGAACTGAGAGATACAGAAGATCTTTTGTCCCACCTACCATTAGACACTTTAATGCCTCTTTAAGGAATAAGTGTTTTTATATTATTATTATTACTTATTTTATCTTTTTATTTTATTGTTACAATACCCATACAACATTTCTATTGTAAAAAAATGTATTTTGGTTTATTACTTGTGTCAGAGGAGAAAAACAATTAGCAGAAAATATAGATGGAAATATGAGGTAACATTCTAAATACCAGCCTCCAACCCATTTGATATGAATATTAAAAAAACATGCTATTCAACTGAAATACACACAAAAAATATTGAAATTATCAAGACATATTCTGCAAAATAAGTGATTTTTTTCAGTCTTACAGTGTGTTTTCTAGTAAATATCCATAGTGATTAAGTTTTTATGTGATGATTGTTGTTTAGCTTTCACTTCATTCTTCAATATTTCTCAACTTGGCAAGTTTTACTCAACAGAAATTCATATTGAAATATTTTAAAATTCTAACTAAACACATATGCACTAAGTTGCTTGTTTAAATAAATAAAAAACATAGCAAAGTGAGTATCTAAAAAGCATCTTTGTTCCATGTGCTAGGTATGAGTTAACACACACACCTGGCCTCATAAATAGGCATACCGATTGTTTTTAACTTTTTATTTCAGCAAAATTAGCTTCAAAAGCTTGGCTCAAATGATGAGAGGCGATGAGAAACTGCTTGAGTCACCAAACATTCCCAATAACTTGAAATGATATATTATGTCTATCTGTGGTTGTAATGTGTTAGTGTAGAGTACCACCTCAGGAAAGACGGATGCCTCACCTAAAGTGGGATCAGTTTTGGACCAAGAAGAGCATTCCCATGATTAGATCCAGTCTGCTGTGCATGAAGGACTGTTATTGTATTATGGTGCACTAGCTGCTGGAAATCATCCAGTTTCCCCGAGCTTTCCTCCTCGTCTCTTTTCCTCTGACATCCTGAAACGGCGGCCAAAACAGATCTTCTAAGTGCTGACTCTCAGCTAAGCAGGAGAAAAGAGAGACAGATTCTGGGAGGATAACCTTTTCACACAGCAGAGTGTCTTAGTTGCCTAATGAGTAGTAAGCTACACTATATGCAGCAGCATTATATGATTATGGAATCAGAGAAAAAGTGGAAAGAAATTATTCCCAAACAAACTTGATCAAGATACCTTTACTGTTAAGTTAAAAACATATCAAGCACAGGATGACACATTAAAACTATTGTTCAATTTAGGGTAACAATGCTTTTATGTTTGCAGTGATAATCCCTGTGTGAACCATGTTGTGCAATAGGTCGAGCTTTTTATTTTTTAGAGAGAAAACTCAGAGATTTCCGAGTGGATTTTCCAAGCCTGAATCAATCCAACATGAACCCAAATGACCCCAGTCTTTGCAGTGATTTATCCCACCGCGCTGCCTAAAGGATGTCCCAAGTCTGTGGACTTACTGGAGCATAGACTAACTCTTACATAACTGCAAATAATTTAACAGACAGATACAGTCACACCCTGTTGCTAAAGCAGTCTTTCCCTCTCTTATAGAGGCAGAATTTCTGAAATGACAGGGAGACCTTCAAAAGAGAAATTATTAAATTTATTGTGCGCACCTTTGTTTTATTCTGACTCTTGGGAATGTGCATCTGTCTGCATGGTGTTTTCACTGGCCATGATGAATCAATCATCCACAGACCAGAGTATGAGAGCTTCCTACAGAGCCACACAGCCCCTGAAATGTCTGGCTCCTGGCATTCAACACCTGGTTGAGCACTCAGATATGGGCTCAAACCCAAATGGTTGTTCTAAATTTTTCTCCAGCACCCTATCTGCCAGGAACAGTGGACGAAAGAGACTGGAAATTTTTACTTCGTCAATGCTGACACTACTTTAGTCCATTTAGGACAATGGCAGCTTGTGTATAGGAGAGACGGTGCAGACATGGTTACCCTGAGGTACTGCAGGGTACCTTTGGAGGCTGGAAGCTTGTTGGAGCCCATATAGGCAACCACAACACCAAGGGCAAGTTCCATATGAAGCATTGATAGGCAGTAAATTTATAGTCAGGAAGAGAAAAGGAATGTAAAGATTCTTATCTCCAAGAGAAATCAACATCTAGGCTATTTCCTTATTCAAAGACTCAAGTACGGTAAGTATACATCCGATGATTGAAAAGACAGTTTAAAGAGTTTAATGTGTGCATCTGAATCTTTAATCTTATTTCAAAAGCTTCCTAAAATCTAGTTAAAAAAGATTGTCCAAATATGAGAATACTGACACACATTTGAACAATAAATTTGAAAAAGAACCTCCATAAAAGCTTTAATATTCTGAAGACTCAAAAGGCCGTCTGTGTGCAGATTAACTTGTAATCACTGATCTTAAAGATCAGTCAAGGATATTTTTATGGGAATTTAGAGCAAATAAGTTCCTGTGATTTAAAGGTTTGTGTTGGTGCTATATTAAATATGTTGTATCATTTCTAGAAATGGGCAAATAATCAGTATATAAAATTTTGTGCGTCCCGCTTAGCAAGGGCAGTCCTAGAACTCAAGCATTGACTGAAGAAAATAATGCAAAACAAACCCTCAAGCCGGTATTATTGCATGCCTGGGTTTACCGCAGAGATTGAGCAGCACCAGCAGCTGAGCTTGTGTTTCACATATTCTCTGAGTTGTTCTGTGTTTGAAGAAGTATCAAGTAAGTTTGTGCAACTCAGGGAAAATGAAGACTTGACAATGATATCTGTCCAAATGTTTCCAGTTCTCTTTCCAGTGGTTGAAGATTTTTTGTCTTGTTAAAATTCTGTATTTTGCACAAACAAGCTTCACCAAGAAGATAGTCCAGTTTACTAAAGCTGATCTTTTATTACCTTTGTTTTCTAGGCATAGTAGTATTTTTTATTTGGAAGTACTAAAGTTTAGCTGATTACATTTGCTAAAAGTTTTTTTTTTCAGTTCAAAATCAGTTGGTTAAATATAACTAAACTAGGCATTTTGATTCTTGTTTCTAAGATAACTAAAACGCCTAGCTCAGGATTTAGTTATAGTTCTAATTAACAACTGTAGGCTTCTTTGGACCAAGCCACTCACTGAATATAACGACTTGAGAGACAATCTCAGCTGTACTCATGCAGAATTTTATTTTCCATAATATTGTTAAACACCTAAAAGTTTAAATCAAGTGGAACATTACGATACAAGAACAATTAATAGCAGGTAATGTGCTCTAACTAAACATTTTAGCTATGAGCTTCTCCTCTAAATGCCATTGGTTGTAGTAAATTTGAGCTTGGAGACACTGCAGTCTGCTGGCTAAAAGGAAAAGTGCACTAAATAAGGCCTTTTTATTTTCTCCATTTCACATTTTTAAATTCAAATTTATCTTCTCAGAGCTCAAGTTTCTTATAAGTGGCATTTAATGATAAATGTTCAAGTATTTAACTGAAATTATAAAAAGGAAAAATCAAGCATAGAAAATGTTTTTTAAAAATGAAATTTAAAATAAAAACAGACTATTGGCCTCAAGGTAGCATCTGAGTCCAGAGCAGAAGAAGGAAAAAAAAATGTCTTCTGCAAAAAACAAACATGTTTTTGCATCTTTGAATCTCTTCCGCCACTAACTTGAAGCAGCAGATGCTGCTCATACTGAACTGGATCTTCTTAGGATTTAATCCAATTAGAAGGCATATTCTCCTTGTTCCCACTTATGAAGTCACTGACCGCATGCAATCGGCTCGACTTCCTTAGAAAGTCTACCAACTAGAATTACGTGATTACCAAAACTTGACTCTAATGTAATATAATTGAGACTGAAGTGAGGTAACGTGAAACAGGAGCCATTCACATTAAAAAAGCTCAGGTGATTAAAGAGGAAAATTATGTAAAAAGAGCTATGGATGCTGCAAGTTCTCTAGAAGTCTATAAACTTACACACATTAACCAATTTTGGTGGCTCTTACATTGGAAAATGCACAACTAAAAAAACCATAGGAAATTACTTTGCTAATCTTATTAAGGCAGCCTGTCTGTCTGGGGCGTTGAGTTCGACAGATTTCCCTTAACAGAGGTAAACCAGTCTGCTTCAGGAAAGTCAAAGATGGCTAAAAACAAAAAACAAAACAAAAATGAAACTCATGTAGCAGAATAATTAATCAGAATAAAGTTAAGATTACCTGTCTTCAGATTTCAGTATCCGTTCCAATTTGTTTACTTAAATGCTGGATCAGCTACTAAAATGTCCAGGAAATAACAGCCCTCAGAATAGCCATACAGAAACACATTTCAAGCTTTTACAACTGAAATATTACTTTATTATATTACATCAAAAACATGGACAGTCATTACATTGTAGGATCCTTGTGTTAGACAAAGATGTTCCTCTGAGTATACAACCCCTAGGCACCATTTACATGGGTGTGAATAACAAAAGACAGCTTCTATGTCCAATGAGGACCATTTATTGTGCGCTTCGACAAGTCTGGGGGTTTGTATTTGCAGACGTCTTGGCTTTTCGCTTTGATTTTAACATGTCTTTTCTTATTTAAAGGATGAATTGTTTTAAACAGCAAAACACATTGGATTTACTTTTTCCATTAATGCTACAACCAATCTCTGAGTTAAAACCGAGTGTTTGAATGTCAGGGCTGTTTATTTGAGGCAATTATTTGCATCTACCGTTTGATCCAGATATTGATACAAGGTGCTGTGATTCCTCTACTTTTTGGCAACCTGCAATCGCTCGTGGACATTCTCCCAGTTGATCACATTCCAGATAGCCTTCACATAATCAGGGCGCACGTTCTTGTACTGGAGATAGTAGGCATGTTCCCAGACATCAATGCCAAGGAGAGGGATGAGCCCTAAGGGATAAACAAAGTTTACATAACGATACCCAAAAGGTGGATATTGGCTGTCCCATTTTTTGAAAGCCAATTCAAACCAACCTGTTGTCCCCTGCAGGGGATCCTGGTTAGCACAAGCAGCAATCCGAAGTCGCCCGCTGTCCTTGTCATAACCAAGCCATCCCCAGCCTGAGCCCTGTACTGCAACGGTAACAGCCGCCATCTTCTCCTTTAACTTCTGGAAGGAGCCAAAGTCCCGTTTGATGGCCTCCATTAGCTCCCCTGGACAACATCAAACAGATTGGTTTTACTTTACAGCCATAACATCAGGAAAAAGAAACGCGTATTACCAACTTGCAGACTAAAAATTAGCTGCTAGGAATGAGTGACCTCCATAGGCTTCATATTTAGGATTGTGTGCACAAACAAGGAATTTTCCTGCCTTGTGTATTGATCAGCGCAATTGCATTGAGCAATAATACAAATATAAAATATATAAATGTTAGAGGAAATGAAAGTAAAAAAATAGCATGTGTACAAATGTGTTATATATTTTATTTAAACAAAATTAAGGCAAGTTTTTAGAGTAAATATGCACATTTTGTTTAATAGTACAGGGGCCGACTACAGGGACTGTAAGGCATCAGATCGACAGCCTGGGGGGATAAAAACTCACTGCAGCAGACTTTCCCTTTAAAGTTTCAACAGTTTGTCTGCACGATGTATATAGTTTGCAAGTTGTCAGAAACGCTTTGGCTGACTCCAGAAGACATGCACTAGATAAAGGGAAGGTCAGGCCCAATTTAAAAAGTGTCTAAGCTAGCCAAAAACTGCTGTGATTGCCCCCTAAGCTGTGAACTAGTAGATGTGGTTTCCCTGGATAATTCAGGACAGATATGTCTTTAAAAAAATGCAACCATTCTAATCATCACTCTTCCACAAACAGTCTGACTTGATAGCTTCACATTTAATGATCACTTCTGTTTGTTTGTTTTGGAAAAATATAAAAACTGTATAATAAAATTTTAAAAACAGAATAGTTTGTTTTTTTCTCACCTTGAGGCTCACCTCCACCATTTGGGGAGAGATTTGTCCAAAAGATAGTGTGGTTAACGTGACCTCCTCCATTAAACTTCAAAGCAGGCTGAAGTGCAACTTGTGCAGTCACATCTCCTAAAATAATTCACACACACAGATGGATCAATGTCAAAATATAAGACATTGAGATAAAGAGATTCCCAAACCATCCAAAGCATAAAAAAAAAAAAACTATGTCAGAAGAGACTTCAATCAAACTAATACATGTGACTGTCTTTACCCTTTGCAAGAGCCTCTTGATATTTCTCCTCTGTAACATTAAGGTTGTTAACATATGTGGCGTGATGCTTGCTGTGGTGAAGCTGCATAATCTCTGCACTGATATGAGGCTCCAAGGCTCCATAGTCGTAGGTCAGATCAGGGAGTGTGTGCTTCTGCCTTGATGCAGCTATCAGATTTATGCTTTGGCTGAGGCTGGCAGCACACCTGGAAAGAAACAGAGGGAAGTGAACATGTTTAGATAAAACCTTTAATGCAGTCACTTTAAAAATGGACGCTTATATTTACCTGGGATTAATATGACAGATCAGGATAAATGAGATGTACAAGCAAAATGACACATGGTTCAATATTTTAATTGGGGAAAAAAAAATCCCACACTCAGAGGTTTACATTTTACTCTGTTAACCATAAATTAAACAGAGTAACCACAGATTGCATAATTAGTACGAGTGTATGCATGTAACCCATCTTCCCTGTCATATTAGGTAAATATCTAACAGCTAAAACAACATGTGGCTTCAGTTGTACCATTTATTTTGTATTAATATTCAAAATAGTATACATTTGCACCGAAACAGTACAGCACAAACACAAATTAGGCGAAACATTCTTATATTCTTCATAAAACATCATAATGAGTTGAAATTCTTGCCCAGAACTTGATGAGCTAGCCGTTAGCTCTCAACAAGCAACTGTTACAAGTTAGCATTTACTCCGTTAGCAAGAAGTAGCTCTCCCGTTCTTTCTGCAGCTTAAACCGTCTTAATCCTTGCTACTTCTAAGCAGCTGACAATCTTACCTGCGTATTTTCCCAACTCTACACAGCATGTTTCCTCTGGTTCTTTAGCAGCACACAGCAGATTGGTGAATAATTGCAATTGCCCTTGAAATGTGCAACTTCAAGTTGACAGTCCAGGGGACCGTACCATTATAGATAGGACAGGGGGGTTCGTGAGGTACGCAGGACTTATATAAGCCTCCACAGGGGACAGCTAATACCATGGAGGAGAAGCATACTACGAGCTATAAACTAAAGTAAAGATTGTTTTTATTATTATTACGTCCAATCAATTTTAAATTTGCAACCGTTTTGAAATAAATATCGAGTCGTTTTTCTATAGCCTTGATTGAATGGGTTGTATCATGGGAGTGTTAGAGGTTTTATTGGTTGTTCTAAACCTGAGCAGAGGTCGAAATTTTAAATGTATTTACATTTTGAAAGGATTTATGAGCTACAGTAAACAAACAAGAATCATATATAAGAAAAATGAAATACGCAGAAGTGAAATGGAACAGTTCCTTCTCTACGTCACAAGTTATATCAGAGATTGTATATAACAAGTATGATGAATCACTTATAAATAAATAAATTATTAAAGCTTTTCTTTAAAAAAAATAATTTGGAAGACTGATATTTAATTTATAAGCAATACATGTGCATTTAGAAAGAAAGAAGTCTAAAATAAACGTAACATTGTTAAGTCCTCAGGGAACGCTGCTGAAAACGTAAAGGATTGTGATTTTTTTTTATCTGTGGGATTTCTGTTATAATGTTCAGTTTAAGCAAACGCGTTGTTCAGAGTTAGAATGCTTAATAACCCAGAAAAAAAAAGTTAAATCTGAAGAAGCTTTAACAAATATAATGTACAACCCAGTTTGTAAAGAATATGTATACAGATACATCTTAATATCAGCAACCAAACGTTGTTGTTATTTTCATCTGTGTAATAAATCTTTACAAGGTAGGAGTTTAACTCTCTGAAATAGAGGATATTCATTTTAGAGAGGAGTGAGACATCCTCTTTTATAGTCCCTCTTTGGTATTGCTCCGCAGCGGCCGGAGTGCAACCCAGCAGCAGCTCGTGAGAGCCATTCTGTTCTGTTCAGCTCTCGTTGAGGATGAAAGTACAGACACCGAAGCGTGACTGAAACTTGTAAATTTCTTTTGCGAAACTTAACGCATCTCTAATACTTGGACCACGGAGAACTAGTAAAGCAGAGCGTTTCCCGGGAACATCGAAAGGAACGGGCCTGGTGAGTGTTTTTTTTTTTGATGGCGTTAGGCCTGGCAGCCGCAGCCAAGAGCCCGCTAGTTTCAGGAAAAGAAGCGTAAGGGAGGGAGTCATTTCCTTCAGCGCCATTTTGTGATAACAAGGAGTCGAACTGGATCCAATAATTAAACATAACCCAAAAGGCCTTTGCAGTAGACCTAATTGTTAAACTGCTGTTGTTCTTGAAAGTGTTTAAGGTTCAACGGGTTGATACATGTGACTTATAGTCAGCAGTTAACCTTGGTTAGCGTATTCCCCGTGTGTCGCTGTTAACAACTGCCGCTATTGAACAGTTGGCCGAACAGCGTTTAGGAGCTGGCTATGTTAACTTTTAGATGATCGAAATATTGAACAGTGATGCACCATCATATATCGATTACGTATCTCCGAGTGTGCTAAAACAGTGCCATGTCTGTCAAACATGTCACATTGTAGCGGGTTGCCAGCAACCGGCCCTTGGCAACGGAGAAGATGATGCAGTGACTTGAAGCTGCGGTTGCTGATCGGTTTTCTCTCATTTCTTTACCTCTAGCTCACAATGACCAACGAGGAGCCTCTTCCCAAAAAGGTTAATTTCTGTTCGTTGTGTTATAAAGATAACATACATTGTAAATCCCATTGTTTCTTAAATGTGTACAAAATAATTTGACCTGTCTGTTTATTTTATTCCTCACAGGTTCGCCTGAGTGAATCTGACATGAAGACCTTGACCAGAGAAGAGCTTTGTGCAAGGTATCACTGTCAATGCAAGCTGGTGTTTTTTTTCTTTTTCTTTTCTTAAAGCCTCTCACTAATGATTAAAAATGCTTTGTTATTGTACAGGTGGAAGCAACACGATGCATATGTCCAGGTCTTGGAGGCAAAATATGCAGAGCTCTGTTGTACGTGCATTTGTTTAGTTTTTTTACGCATTATATCATTATTTTTGATGAGTGGAAGAAAAAAAAACCTAATGATGTATTTTTCCCCCCCCCTCTTGTAGCCAATGATGTGCCAGGACTGAAAGAGTCTGAGGAAAAGCTCAAGCAGCAGCAGCAGGAATCTGCACGCAGGGAGAACATCTTAGTGATGCGACTTGCCACCAAGGAGCAGGAAATGCAAGAGTGCACAGTAAGTATCAGCTTGAAATTAATTTAAATTTGATTGCCCTTTGGGTGATGGCTGATCGTGTTTTTCAAAGAATCGATGCTGATGATTTCATTTGTGATGCATCGAGTCACTAAAAATATTAACTTTTCACAGAAGACTGATTAAAGAAATATCAAAGTCATTTTACTTTTTGAATGCAAGGCCTGCTTGTTGAGAAAGGCACTGGATATTTCTGTAGTAAATGGCGATTTAAAATATTGATCAACTTGATTCTCAACAATATAGGTGCAAACATATGTTGTGCAGGCTGCCTTATTTTTGTTTTGTTTGTTTGTTTGTTTGTTTGTTTTTTTCACTCCGGACAAATGTCATGCTATATTTATTCAGGTTTATCAAAAATGGGCCACCAGCTAATTAATGTGAAGGCAGCTTTTCCTTTTGCCAGGCCAGAGCTTATTACTGTTTAGAGATTTATTTATTTATTTAGATTTAGGATGCAGTTTCAATTTATCGTGAAGATGATCCGAATTTTCAAATCGGAGAGAGAGAAAAAAAAACTTGGCTGTGTTGAAAATGATCTTTCTGTTAGAACTGGAACATCAGCCTTTGCATAATTTAACTCACAAAGAACAGCTTGGGTGCAATATTATTTGCAATGACATATATAGAAAATAAAAATTCATTTGGCTGCAATGTCATTAGCCCTGATGCTGACACCTTTAGATCATAATGTGCCGTAGAAGCGTTGGAATACTTTAACAAAACAAGAGTGAGAAAAATAGTCATTTCTTTGCAAACACCATCATCGTCTTCGGTTTTATGTTTTGAGTGACTGCTGAATTAAATGAGAGAAAATGTATATTCATTTATCTGTGACTAAAATGTATTTATCACCCTCTGCAGACCCAGATTCAGTACCTCAAGCAAGTCCAGCAGCCGAGTGTGGCCCAGCTGCGGTCGTCCATGGTGGATCCAGCCATCAACTTGTTTTTCCTCAAAATGAAGGCTGAACTGGAACAGACTAAAGACAAACTGGAGCAGGCCCAAAATGAACTGAGTGCCTGGAAATTTACACCTGATAGGTAAAGACAATCAAAATAACTCCCCCCTTCAAACAAAAAGTCAAGACTTCCTCACGCCCCCCACCCTCACTCTCACTGCAGGCATGCAGGAACAATGGTGGGGCGGAAGGCTGACAAAATGCTGTACTCGTCACAAGACTCAGACTTTACAGAAAGCCAGTCACTGCAAAAAAAAAAAAAAAAAAAAAAAAAAACTGCTTTTGTTCTCTTGTACTGTGCCAGCTACATTTCACATAAGCTAAAGAGGAAAGACAGTATGGTCAGGTGACACTTGTGTTTCAGCTCTCTTCCCTCACCGTCCGAGGGCCTGAAGGAGTCCGGACTGTTCCGAAGAGGTGGTCGCTCACTGCCCGCACAGGATGATCCCTTCCCGACCCCTCAGCTCAAAACCAGACAGTTCACATTTAAAATAAGGGGCATATGGGGGAGGTCATGTCAGGCGGGGAGCATCCCTAGCCTAAAACATGAATTGAACATTTTAAAGAAAACTTCCATACTTGGTTTTGTAAAGACATTTAACAGTGGACCACATCACACAAATACCTGATAGCCTTTCTGTGAAATGTAAAGACTTTTGGACAGTCTAGATACATTCCATTCATATGAGGAAAGTCACTAGGATTAAAAGTAAGACTTCTGGGGAAGAGACACTAGAACTGATATAAGACTGTGAGCGGAGCCAGATCCTCGGTCCACAAAGGGACTATGGTTAAGGCATGAAGGTCCATTCGCCCACACGGGCCGCTACACGGTAGAGTTTATTTAAATGTTTTATTTTGTGAATTGTTTATTTTCCTTGCTATTTAATTTGATCTCTCATTTCTTTATAGCAAACACAGCAGTGTGTGTTGAAACCAAGAGGCGCGATTGGTCTTCATCATTTACTCTTGTGTAAATTTTCAGATCAGGTGTTCAGAAACACGCCTCTGTAGGTGTTCTAAGTCCTGTTGTCAAACTGTCAGTGCAAATGTCCTGCAGGATGCATGTTCTCAGTTAAAGCGGGTGTATTGTTTTGTATTGTGTACTCTTGTGCTTAACAAAATATTTTCCTCCACAGCTTAGAAAATAACTGTCTTCAACATGTGGCTCAGGTATTTTAACTTGTGTTTATGGAGTGAAGCTATCATACCATTTTCTTTTCAGACTTAAAAAGGGACTTTACTAAAAGCAGGGCTTGAATTAGAGCTGCACAACTGGTTTTCAGTCACAACCAACTTTGCATTTTTAAGGTGTGCAATAGTTACTGAGAACTGCTTCAATGCTGCATTTGATAGGGAGATTTATATTTATTCTAACCAGTTGGATTAACATTTGATATAGATTTAATTAGCCTAAATGTCACAACTCAGGGATAGTGGTTTGTTGATTATTGTGATGGGGGGAAAAATGCTGGTAATTAGCAGTTAGGATCAGTTTAGTAATATTCATCAGTTGTATTGCATGTTCTTGAATTTCTAATTTTAATGCAGCTCTTGGTTAAAGTTGGCAGTGTATTTTTAATAATATGAAGAAAAACAAGAACATTTCAGTTAATGCACTCAGGTTTTGATGTAAAATATATAATTCTAGATTTATTATTCATTAGGAATAAGTCTTTGGTGTTTTATCTAAATGTTTATCATTGGATAAAGTTGTTACTCTATTTCTTATTCCTGTTTACAATACAAAAGGCATATAAGTGTTAAAGCTTATGCAGTAATATGACTTTAGATAACTGGTGCAGTTATCATTAAGGTGTTTTTAACAAAAGGTCACAACTGAATCTATAACATTCTACTTCTCATTGATCTGTTGTTGGACCGACGTCTGGCTGGTTGATTGTGATGTTAACATTTTTATTGTTTTGCCTCAAAGTAAATTCTCCACAGAATCTGTGCAACACTTTTCTGTGCACATTTTCTGTCTAGTATCGATTTATTTAAAGGTTTAGTGTTTTGTGTGGATATAATGCCCTGTGACATTGCTCTAATGACTGCTAAAGCAGTTCCAGTTATGTTGGAAGGGTATAATATTTAAAAGCCACTGTTCTCTTACTTGCCTTGTAAAATGTTGATCTTTGATCCATGTGTATCATGGTAAGTTCAGGTAGACTCTAACAGGTCACTGAAATAGTTCTTTATTATTCTTTCTTTGTTCTTTTTTAAATGTTATTTTTTTTTAAGTATTTAGATCAGGGAGTCTTTTTTTTCTTTTCTTTTTTTCTACTGATTTTAAGTTCAGACCATTTTACCAAAATGGTTCTCATGGATATGTATTCCAAATCAAATTTTCCATTCATGTTTACTATTTCAAAGGCGGCAGATTTGAAATACTAGGGTTGATTAGTGATGTGGTTTTTGAGAGACTGAGGAGTTTCTGTTTAATTCCAGGCAGAGGGAACAAGTCATCAGTGTCTGCCTGCCTTTTATCTTTGTCTCCTTGTTCACTGTGTGATGTGAGACTTGTTTCCCTTGCAGCCAGACAGGGAAGAAACTGATGGCCAAATGTCGGATGCTGATTCAGGAAAACCAGGAGTTGGGCCGGCAGCTATCCCAGGGACGAATCGCCCAGCTGGAGGCTGAGCTGGCCTTACAGAAGAAGTACAGCGAAGAACTCAAGAGCAGTCAAGATGGTAAGAGAAAGTAACATCTCTCTATCTGTTTGGTCTATTTTGCGTTGAAATGAATTCAGTTTTTGTATCGTCACTTCCAGAGCTAAATGACTTCATCATCCAGCTTGATGAGGAGGTAGAAGGGATGCAGAGCACCATCCTTGTCCTGCAGCAACAGTTGAAAGAATCCCGCCAGCTGCTCGCTCAATCTCAGGGCACATCAGCTGGAGCAGGCCCCAGTAGGACTTCACCCACTGCTTCCAGCTCATCTGCAGAACCCTCTACTCAGCCAGAACAGGCCGGCGCTTCATCTGAACAAGGAGGCAAAGACTACGGGAGGGTCTCCAATGGTCCAAGAAACAGTAGCTCGTCCCAAAGGAGTGAGACCACTACACCTAGCCTGTACAGAGAGGTCAGCAGTGCCGAAGAAGACTTTCCAATGTCCCCTGTGGCCTCCAGCCCCGGTGACACAGAGACCAAACGTCCCAACCACTCAGAGGAGGCGCCAGGAAGTCAAACTGTCTCCGGTAGAGCTGGAGGACCTGCCGGATTCAGGAGTCAGCTAAGCGCAGGGTATGAGAGCGTGGACTCTCCAACTGGCAGCGAGACATCATTCACTCAACACTCGAATGACACAGACTCCACCACCGATCCCAACGAGGACAAGGCTGCCCTGGTGACCAAGGGCACCAGGACTGCAGGGTCACGTCATGCCCAGAACGGCCTGGACTCCAACACAAGTGATGGTGCAGTTTTGTAATGTACTTTAATGTGTTCTATATTTTTTTTCTTTTTTTTATACAGTATAAAACAAGGCAGCAAATTCATAGTCTGTAACGCAGCTCCGTTGTCCAAGAAAGTTTTCCACCGTTGTCCCTTTGCCTGTTGTGATGCCTTTGTCACATTTGTGTTGCTTAATGGGGATGTAAACAGGATTGATGTTAGATTTAAATTGCGTGGGTGTATGATTTCAGACTATTACATTTCACTGTTTATTTGAGCACAGCTATACTGTTAAGCTGTTAACACTGAAATCAGGCCGTCTGGTGTTGTAACGCGTCAAGTCAGTAAAAATCACTAAATTCCACTAGGTTCTCAATACTCAAGGAGTGCATTTTAAGATGTTGGCCTGTGTTTTTTTTTTTTTCTTTTGTTTTTTTTAGAACAGTTTTTATTTTCATTGGCAAAAAAAAAATCTGTTTTGAGAGTTCTGTTAAAATGTAAGTAGTTTATATGCGATGTCCATATTATTCTTCAGCCCTTTTCATGTACTGACCAAATTCAAAATAAAGATTTTTAATACTATAGAGTGAAACCAATTATTAACAACCAGTGAACTAGAATCAAAGTTTTCAAAGTATAAACTAATGATAGGAAATGGAAATAAGAATAATGAACTGATATGAAAGAAGTAGAGAAGTACATTTTTATTTTTTTTATGTTCCTTTTTAAAAGAATTACATTAGATATTTAGAGCTCAGATTTTTGTGTAGTTAGAAATAATACTTATTTTTTTCTAAATATATGACAGATTGTGATTTTCATTTTATTGCCACAAATGATTGTCAATAAGGATGCAAATAATAAATCAATGGATGTTTGATATCCCCTTTAGTTTACATATTAAATGTATTGATTAATATTTTTCAAACTCTATTTTGGGGGAGATAATTTTTTTTGTATTTGATTTCTTGTACTATGAAATAATTAAACCCTTACTTGGGTTACCTTGGTAACCTACAGACCAATTAATGATATGTATTAGCCCCGCCTTTTGAATACATAAATACAGTAGTTTTAAGACCTTATAAAACTGTTTCTCTAGCAGCAAAATCTAAATCTATTCTATAGAAATATTTCTATTTTGGCATATTTTTAATTTTAAAACATTTCTTTCGTATTGTTTTTTGCATGCTAATCAACGAATTGAGATTATAAAAAAAAAAAGGGAAAATGTTGACCTCTTTATTGCATTTCTCGTTTTGCAAACCTTTGAGTGCTTATCGTCCTCCTAAACAGAAGGGGGCGCTATTATTTCCTTGGGTTCCATCTGTACACCCCCTATTTAAACGTCCATGCAGTGTCAACAGAGCTGTGTGTTAGTGGACAGGAATAGAAAGAAGCAAGGACTTCAGCTTCAGACCGGCGTCTTTCAGGATGAACACCGAACCTGTTGTTATCGTTTCTGCCGCTCGGACTCCAATAGGTAAATCCCGAACACCTTTAAGTGCCAGAATCATGTAGTAAAGCAAGACTTTCATACACTGTAACTATTCATTTGTTACATTTTAACATCATGCTGCTGCTTAACAAGCTGTACAAATATTCTAACTATTTATTGAGATTTCGGGTTATATAATATGTACATTTTTATACTGAATGCTGTATGGATAAAGTTATTCCTTTGACATGTATTAATTAAACAACTGGTTCTGTCCTCCACATAAACGCGCAGGGTTCCTGGTGAATTTTGATTGGTTGGCTTTTGATCTTCAAGTAATCCTAGACATTTCATTGGCTGATAGCCGTAGTGCGATTCAACACGAGCCTACTCCTATTGGCTACTGAATAAATGACGTGAGGCGACATCCAGTTTGGCGTTTTTTCCAGATTCCTCATTCAATTATTTGTAACTGCATACTGTTAGATAAAAGTGGTTTATGGAATTAAAATCAATTAGCGACTGTATTTTTTTTTAAAAGGTTATAAGCATGGCTTTCCTGAGTGGAAACTGGCATATATATATATATATATATATATATATATATATATATATATATATATATATATATATATATATATATATATATATACCTGGATCTTTAATCATGATTAATTGGATTTAGAGACTAAACCAAGCAGATGAAATTTGTATTTAAAAAACTCCAAACAGAAAGAAAAACAGGTTGTTCAAAAATATATTGTTTAAACCCCCTTTATGTTTTTTAATTTTAGTATTCTTACTGATACATCAACAATTAGGAAGCAATGTAACACCAATATGTCAGAGTGTAAAGATAGATAAAATGTAATTCCCTAATATAACAGTTCCAAAAGTGAGTGAACACAGACACAGCATGAGTCCATTATCAGAAACGGCAACACAGGGAACATTTTGTCTCTAAGACTGATACAAAACATGTCTGTGTCAAAAGATTTTTTTTTGTATTAAACTGAAAATAGATCTAAAATAGAAAACATTGTAACAAATTGTCTCATACAGGCTGCCTGAGTGGCGCTCTGTCCACCCTGACTCTGAGTGACCTGTGCTCGCCAGTGATAAAGGATGTTCTAAAGCGGGCTGAGGTGAAACCAAATGAGGTCTCTGAGGTTATCATTGGACATGTCCTCACAGCAGGTAAATGTTAATCCATTTATATTTTTAAAGGTTATTGTGTAACAGGTTATACTCTTTTTTTTTATCTCTACTTATCTTGCTGTATTGTTTCCCACATTAATATAAACCTTCTCTTTTAGGTCAAGGGCAGAACCCAGCCCGTCAGGCCAGTGTTGCAGCTGGTATCCCATACTCTGTCCCTGCCTGGAGCTGTCAGATGGTGTGTGGTTCTGGGCTCAAAGCTGTGTGTCTGGGAGCTCAGTCCATCCAGGCTGGAGAGTCCTCTGTGGTAGTAGCAGGGGGTATGGAGAGCATGAGCAGGGTTGGTAACACGAAAAAAGTTGTGGAGAAAAATAAATGTACAGACCCTTTAAATCGTTTTTACCCTTTACACTTCTAAAGGTTTCTCATATTAGCATCATTACACTTAGAATAAACAACATAAAGTCATGCACATTTGGAGAAAAAAATATCTTTTAGAGCATCCATTCAATACGGAGCTAGATCTGATTTAGTTTTCCATTTTTGAGAATTTGAACTAAACTCTGAGATGTCCAGAACTCGGGCTACTGCTTTATAAACTACCTCTGTGGAGAAACTGTGTCACTTGATTTTATTTAGTGGTATTATAATAAAGATTTGCTTTTCTTGGTGAATTTTAAAGACATTTTACAAACACAGACTGTTTCATCTTTTTTTACCTTGATACACTCCTCTGTTTTTCACATAAACTACAACAAAATACAGTACATTTTTAATTGTGACTAACATGAAGAAATGTGAAAAACTTTAAGTGGGTTTGAATCTTTGTGCGAGGATAAAACCAATGGCCTCCTTTGTCTATACTCAGGCTCCTCACACTCTGCAAATGAGAGCAGGAGTGAAGATGGGCGACGTTTCACTGCAGGACTCTATGGTTGCCGATGGCTTGACGGATGCCTTCCACAGCTACCACATGGGAATCACAGGTATTATTCTCTGCAGTAGTTAAACCTCTCTGTTTTTTTTTGTTTTTTCTTTGTTATACTGATGAATTTTGACATTGATCATTGTTCCATCTTAGCTGAAAATGTTGCAAAGCAGTGGGCAATCAGCCGAGAGCAGCAGGACGTTTTTGCTGTCAGTTCTCAAAACAAAACGGAGGCTGCGCAGAAGGCGGGACATTTTGATCAGGAGATTGTCCCCATCACAGTGCCATCCAGAAAGGGTAAAGGACTTCTTCAGTCTCTTAGTGACAAATTTGCCTCTTTAATTATCTTTAAATAACAAATCCTGCTCTCCCCTTCAGGTCCCGTTGAGGTGAAAACGGACGAGTTCCCTCGACATGGAAGCAACATTGCCAGCATGTCCAAACTCAGGCCATGCTTCGTTAAGGACAGCAGTGGCACCGTCACAGCTGGAAACGCTTCAGGTTCCACTCACTAATGAACCATCAACAAGATGGGTTCCTTTTTTACACATGGATTAAAATAATACTATTTAAACAGGAATAAATGACGGAGCTGCAGCTACTGTTTTGATGAGCCAATCAGAGGCTGCGAGGCGGGGAGTAAAACCCATGGCTAAAATTGTCTCGTGGGCTCAGGTAGGCCTTGACCCGTCTGTCATGGGCACCGGGCCAATACCAGCTATCAGGAAAGCGGTGAGATATCAGAGCGCTAAATCATATTGAGTCTTTTTTTTTTCATTATGCAACTTCTACAGTCCAAGTTACTCTTTCTCCCCTTTAGGTGGAGAAAGCAGGCTGGCAGCTGGATCAGGTTGATTTATATGAAATCAATGAAGCTTTTGCTGCACAGTCCCTTGCTGTGATTAAGGAGCTCGGCTTAAAGGAGGACAAGGTAACAGGCTAAAGTTTTATGTCACAATGGTTTGCTTTTTACAACCATCTTGTGATTTCTTATAAAATGATTCCTGGTATTCAGCATTCAGAATACATATATGATAGTGTGTAGGATCAACATGTGGAAATAAGGATTTATGAGTTTATATGTATTGATGAACCTTTTATAGCTCTATTTCTAACCTGTTTTTTTTTTTTTACATATTTAAGGTCTAGAAAGAAATTGCGGTTTTACAATGTGGCGTTAAAACAATATCCTTCACTATCAAATGACAAATGCAATATTCTGTATTTATGGAACATGAAGAAAAAGCTTGTAGTTTGTTGTCTAATTATAAATAATAAAAATTTTTGCATTAAAATCTATGTATACACTAGATAAATATAGACAGAAGGGCTCTTTAAATTAGCTGCTGTTGCGTGTTGTCCTTGAAGGAACATTCCTCCCTGAACAGTACCAAACAGATTGACAATACTGTTTCATGTTTGATGTACTTTACAATCCTTCTGTGGACTGGAGTATCATTAGAGCATCTAGTAGGTCTACAGGTGCTGGTCATAAAATTAGAATATCATGAAAAAGTAGATTGATTTCAGTAATTCCATTTAAAAAGTGAAACTTGTATATTATATTCATACATTACATACAAACTCATATATTTCAGATGTTTATTTTGTTTAATTTTGATGATTACAAATGACAACAAATGAAAATCTCAAATTCATCATATCAGAAAATTAGAATATTACTGAAGACCAATAAAAACAAAGGATTTATAGAAATGTTGGCCAACTGAAAAGTATGAACATGAAAAGTATGAGCATGTACAGCACTCAGTATTTAGTTGGGCCTCCTTTGGCCTGTATTACTGCAGCAATGCCGCGTGGCATGGAGTCGATCAGTCTGTGGCACTGCTCAGGTGTTATGATAGCCCAGGTTGCTCTAATAGTGGCTTTTAGCTCTTCTGAATTGTTGGGTCTGGTGTATTGCATCTTCTTCTTCACAATACCCCATAGATTTTCTATGGGGTTAAGGTCAGGAGAGTTTGCTGGCCAATTAAGAACAGGGATACCATGGTCCTTCAACCAGGTACTGGTAGCTTTGGCACTGTGTGCAGGTGCCAAGTCCTGTTGGAAAATGAAATCTGCATCTCCAAAAAGTTGGTCAGCTGCAGGAAGCATGAAGTGCTCTAAAACTTCCTGGTATGTGGCTGCGTTGACCCTGGACCTCAGAAAACACAATGGACCAACACCAGCAGATGACATGGCACCCCAAACCATCACTGACTGTGGAAACTTTACACTGGACTTCAAGCAACGTGGATGAAGTGCCTCTCTTCTTTTCCTCCAGACTCTGGGACCTTGATTTCCAAAGGAAATGCAAAATTTACTTTCATCAGAGAACATGACTTTGGACCACTCACCAGCAGTCCAGTCCTGTTTCTCTTTAGCCCAGGCAAGACGCTTCTGACGCTGTCTGTGGTTCAAGAGTGGCTTGACACAAGGAATGCGACAGCAGAAACCCATGTCTTTCATACGTCTGTGTGTGGTGGTTCTTGAAGCACTCACTCCAGCTGCAGTCCACTCTTTGTGAATCTCCCCCACATTTTTGAATGGGTTTTGTTTCACAATCCTCTCCAGGGTGCGGTTATCTCTCTTGCTTGTACACTTTTTTCAACCACATCTTTTCCTTCCCTTCGCCTCTCTATTAATGTGCTTGGACACTGAGCTCTGTGAACAGCCAGCCTCTTTAGCGATGACCTTTTGTGTCTTGCCCTCCTTGTGCAAGGTGTCGATGGTCGTCTTTTGGACAACTGTCAAGTCAGCAGTCTTCCCCATGATTGTGTAGCCTATAGAACTAGACTGAAAGACCATTTAAAGGCTTTTGCAGGTGGTTTGAGTTAATTAGCTGATTAGAGTGTGGCACCAGGGGCCATCAATTTTGAACCTTTTCACAATATTCTAATTTTCTGATATGATGAATTTGAGATTTTCATTTGTTGTCATTTGTAATCATCAAAATTAAACAAAATAAACATCTGAAATATATGAGTTTGTATGTAATGTATGAATATAATATACAAGTTTCACTTTTTAAATGGAATTACTGAAATCAATCTACTTTTTCATGATATTCTAATTTTATGACCAGCACCTGTACTCTAGGAATATGCAACTCTGCTCTCATTACTGGCTATATGAAATTTTCTTGGTTTTAGCATAAAATACATTATTATGCATATAATGCAATCACATCGTTCTAAACCTTAAAGACCAATTGTTTGTCTTCCTGGTTTGCAATACGTATTTATCCTGCAGTCTTTAGTGAGTGAAATAAGTATTTGAACACCCTGCTATTTTGCAAGTTCTCACACTTAGAAATAAGGAGGGGTCTGAAATTGACATCGAAGTTGCATGTCCACTGTGAGAGACACAATCTAAGGTAAAAAAAAAAAAAAAAAAATCCACAAATCACAATGTATGATACAGATTCACACCTGTATCATACACCGGTATTTGAACACCTGAGAAAATTAATGTTAATATTTGGTACAGTAGAGTAGCCTTTGTTTGCAATTCCAGAGGTCAAATGTTGCCTGTAGTTTTTCAACAGGTTTGCACACACTACAGGAGGGATTTTGACCCATTCCTCTCTACTACTCTGGATCATCCAAATGGTCATTAGCAGGCCTTGACATATGCTCGTTTAAGCAGGGGATCTACCATGCCATGCAGATATCACACTCAGTGAATTACCAACAGTAATATTGGAAACAGTGGTCCAGGCTCTTTTCAGGTCATTGACCAGCTCCTCCCGTGTAGTTGGAGGCTGATTTTTTGCCTCTCTTAGGATCACAGAGACCCCAAGAGGTGAGATCTTGCATGGAGCCCAGTCCGAGGGAGATTGTCATGTTTAGCTTCGTCCATTTTCCGATGATTGCTCCAACAATTACCAGCCTTGTGGAGGTGAACAATTTTGTCTTTGGGCAGCTCTTTGATCTTGGCCATGTTAGTAGTTGGATTCTTACCGATTGTATGGGGTGGACAAGTGTCTATGCAGCGAACGACTTCAAGCAGGTGCATCTAATTTAGGATAATAAATGGAGGTGGACCTTTTGAAGGACAACTAACGGGTCTTTGAAGGTCAGAATTCTAGCTGATAGACTGGTGTTCAAATACCTTTTTGCAGCTGTATCACACGCAGTTAAAAAATCATAATGATTTCAGGATTGTTTTTTTTTTTTTTTTAAGATTATGTCTGTCACAGTGGACATGCACCTACGAAGACAATTTCAAACCCCTCCATGATTTCTAAGTGGGAGAACTTGCAAAATAGCAGGATGTTCAAATCCATATTTTCTTAACCATCTCTAAATGTTTGTCCTTCAAAGAAGTTCTGGCATTTTTTTTTTTTTTTTCCCCGTTCCACAGGTGAATGTGAGCGGTGGGGCTATTTCTTTGGGCCATCCTATTGGCATGTCTGGTTGCCGAGTCCTGGTGACTTTACTACATGCTTTAAACAGGACTGGAGGCAGGAAGGGTGTGGCCTCACTTTGCATTGGAGGAGGGATGGGTGTTGCCATGTGTGTGGAAAGGGTTTGAAACATCAACCTAATTAATCTTAATTGCACTTGATTTAAGTTTGCTAACAATTAAGGGATAATGAAATGTTTACACTGTTAAGTAAAATCTAAAAATGCCAGAGTAACCTCCCTAAAAGCTATCATCACTGTGAATATTAATTTCTGTCTTAACTAGCAAGTACATCATTAATCCATTATGCAGGCAAAAAGTGCTAAATTATCTTTAGGCAACAGAAAACATTATGTTTAGCTTTCAAAACAAAGCTGTCTTGCATTGATGTTTAAAATGTTAAAGTTTTGTTTTAAGCATTTATTAGCAAGGTTTACATTCCAATATGTACTTGTGTGATGAAAACATCTTGCAGGGAAAATTAAATCATAAGAGCCATATTTAACCACATTCTTTAATCTAGTGCTTTCCTGAAAATGTTTAAGCTTTACTGTAATTGCAGCTAATAATGAATAAACACTCATTTACAACCACTGAAGCTTTATTTTTGTCTGAAACAAAACAGTCACTAACAGTTCCTTTGGAATAATGAACCTCATAAGTGATGGGAGTGAGAGAAATGCAGAATGCATGGCCTATGCTAGCGGCCACGAAGAGCTCAGAAACATAAATACAGGCAGTAAACCTACAGTGACCGGCAAAGATTTCAACCTTCTAGAGATCCAGATTCTACAGCATCTCTATAGGACTTTCCGCCTTCTTTTGGCTCTGGGAACAGTTTGATGAGGTCGTCGATACGCAGGATGGTGATGGCAGCCTCAGTGGCAAACTTCAGGCTTTTTGTCTTGACCATGGTGGGTTCATACACTCCAGCCTGACGGTTGTCCCTTGGTTTGCCGTTCACCAAGTCCAGGCCGATCCTACAGAATTATAGACAAGATTATCTTAACGTAAATCCGCAACAATAGAAAATCTATTCAATAAAAACTACATTATTCTACACATGTCAACACTAATGTTTCATTTTTCATGGTTTTGTAAATACATACAAGCCTCCTCAGCACAATGAGGACCACTGTGAGCAACATCACATGTGCAAATTGAGGGAAAATTTATATATCATAGCAAGTTACGTGGCTTATAAAAATATTATTACAGCAGCAATTTCCATTAGTTTACTTTTAAGTTAAACAACTCTGCCACTTAAAATGGAAAAATAAACAAAAACAACTTTTTGTACATAAGATGTGTAGCATGCCGAGTCAAGCTTTGGTCAGATTCAGGGTCCTGTTCTAGCCGAAATTAGACTTAAAACCTTTTGGGCATACGTTTTTGTTCACATCAAGGCATTCACATTCTGCACAATGAAATATGTGCTGAAGCTTGTTTTATAGTATAATTCCTTGTACTTCTTTGTCTCTCCCTGTAACTCTATACCGGTTTTTGCATGAGTATAAATTAAATAGCTAAAGCATTTAATGATTAAAAACCATAAATAAAAACACAATGTTACTAGAATGTGAACAAATCTGACTTAAATGTATCTTTTTTCCAAATCTATGCTTCTCCAACTGTCCAAATATGCCTCTTTAAGAACTTTCTGGATGCTGCTTAGGTTTATGCTTCATTAAATTAAATCCTCTTTCACAATCAGTACTGGGCGCTTAAATGTAGTGTAAATATCCACCATCTGTGAGATCTGCTCCAGTTCCTCAAATATAAGCGCTGCAGAAACCATATCTGAGAATGTTAATTGACCTTTGTTTACATTTTTGCTTCATCATGTCCCTGAATTCAGCCTAAAATAAAGAACAGTGTCCTAAACTGTGTGCTTGTTGGATATCAGAGCTGTTACAAACTAGTGAATTTCATAGGTCTGGAAGCCTAGAATGGTAAATAATTTGGGTCAGTACATTTTATACCTATGCAAACTGTAGGGACCCTGCATTCAGCCGGTTAGGTTCTGCACCCCATCAAATACTAAACTCACCATTTCAGGTTCTTGCGCTCAGGGTTGACCTGAGCTTCATTATGGAAAGCCCTCAGCTTGGCCACCAGGTCTGTGGAGTCCTGGGCTGCATTCACAGCCAGAGTCTTGGGTATGATGAGAAGAGACCTTGCAAACTCAGCAATGGCCAGCTGCTCTCTGGAACCCTAAAAACAAATTATGTTTAAAACTTTGATTTACTCTCTCTAAAGGAAGCCTTACACATGAAGATTTTATAAACCTACCATGCTGGTAGCATAGTTTTCCAGGTAAATTGACAGTGCTGCCTCGACAGCGCCCCCTCCTGGTACAACAGACTTAGACTCAAGGACCCGCTTGACCACGCAGAGAGCATCATGCACTGAACGCTCCATTTCGTCACACATGAAGTCGTTAGCTCCACGCAAAATGATGGAGGCTGATGTGCGTGCTTTTGTACTAATGGAGAGAAAACAGCATCGATAGTAAAAAGGATATCCTTTCCTTCCCAGCTAAAAATTAGAATCTTCTAATTTTTATATCATTTTAACAAATTAACAAAATATAACATCAGTACGGAATAATTTGTATCATAAAAGTACAACTCTAAATGTGTATACAAATATTTACTTATCAAGTTTTCAAAAAACACCTCAGATCAATGTAAAGGTTTAACTTTTTACTAATTAGTGCCATTTTAAACCACAGCCCAGAGCTATGTGAGACTGCAGCAGTTCTTACTTCTTGATCAGGATGAGCTCATCATCGCAAATTCTCTCCTGGACAACCTCCTCAGCCTGGCCGAGCATAGTGGCTTCAAATGTTTCTTCTCCTTCCAGATTGGAGAGGGAGGGGCAGACGGTGGCTAAAATACACGCAAAAAAAAAAAAAAAAGTCAAATTTTATTGTTTCTTCTTCATTTAAGGACATCAACACAAACAGGACAAAATGCTCTATTCCTACCTCCTGTTGCTTTTGCGATGCGTTTAAGGTCCCTCTTGAGAACCCGCCTCACTGCCATGGCTCCACTATCCACAAAGTACTTCAGACACATATCATCAATGCCCCCAGTGGTCAGTACAACATTAGCTCCAGCTGCCAAAATTTTCTGAATCCTCTCTTTGGTGATGTCAGATTCCCTAAACCAAACAAAATACACAAATTAACATCCAAATATTCCTACAGGGAACCCAGAGCAGAGAGAAGGTGGAATTTAACAATATAAAACAAGAAAACTAGGGTTCTTAAATTGTGTCCAGCTCAAAGTAGTGGTCCTGCAGCTTAGAGAGAAGCTGCAGCCTTGACTTGTGGCAGATAATATTTTCTCCCACGCGTATCACTGTAAGAACTATTGCAATAGTACCACAGCAAAATAAAATGGGATTATTCTTTAAGGCAAGGAAACACAGGCGTATGATCCATAACCTACCGCTGCCTGATCTGGTCGAGTTTTTCTGGGTCATTGATGATGACCTGGACTCCCATCTTCATCTTGGTTTTCTGTAGGCTGAAGTCTAGACAGGCTATCTTAGCATTTACAATACGCTTCACCATTTCTGTTGGAATAAAATATAAACATTCAACAGCAGAAAAAAAAAAAAAAAAAAAGTATATTTTTATGTATGTTGGTGATTGGCTTCAGATTTTTTTGTGTGGTTTTAAAAAAGAATCACAGTAAACAATCCCACTGTGACTTTTTTTAAGTTTAAAAGCGGTTTACTTTCTCCCACGCGTATCACTGCATACACCACTAACAAAGATATAGCAGTAAAATAATGGGAGTTTAATGAAACTGCGTATATTCCAGATGAGTCAGAAAGATGCGTACCTTGTGAACCAACTGTGCAGTTGACTGCATATCCATTGACCAGGAAGCTTTCTTTCTGGCTGCGGCCATGAGCCTTCAACACATTGACAGAGTTGATGGGGTATTTGGCCACTCCTTTGCCATCAACAAACTTAACAGCCATGGCAGCATCAACTACTATGTTAGCGAAGAATTCTGAATCACTAAGGGCCCCCAGTCAAGGAACATAGAGGACATTGAATTGGTTTCCACATTCAGACTACAGTCAAACATCAGAACATAGTTTAAAATAACGATAAAATAATCAGGATACACTCCAATGATTTTGGAAGACATGGAGGTTTTCGCTGCGTTGATTAAGCACTCTCTTCCCAGATCATCTGTCCCAATAGTCAAATTTTCATTGATGTAACGCACCGCCTCTCTGGAAGATCAAAAATAAGAATTTTTAAAGATCATCCTGATTTGCATTCAAGAAAGTCTCAATCATGATTTGCTTGTCTTACTTGCAGGCCAAACGGTATCCACTGATGACAGAAGTTGGGTGAATCCTCTGCTTAACCAGCTCATCCGCACTTTTGAGCAGCTCAGCAGCAATGATTACCTTTACAAAAGAAAAAAAAAAAGTTCACATTTCTAGACCTTAATTTCAAATTTTAACTCCTGCATCTACTTTTAAAAAATAAACGGCAGACAAAGGCTGAAAATGTGTTGTAAATCTCAAAACTCTAAATCATTTCACAGACTCTGCATCACACTGACAACCATAACACTGCATATTTGCACCATATATATTTAATGCTCTGAACTCCCATATCAATGTGTTTTTTGCACCATGTTTTTCCTCCCACACCGTTTACATTTTATCACTACTGCATTTTATGGAATGGAAATGTCATGCAAGCTGTACAAAACAAAATTTCATTTTGTACACACTGTGTATACAAAATTACTATTGATGTTGTCTAAGCCACTTTCAAAATTTTGCCAATATTCCAGACTGACTGACCTTCATTTTAAAAGCAATGATGGCCACCCTTTTATTCTTTACTTAGCTGCTTTTTTCGTGCGATAATACAAATTCAAACAGTCTATTCAGTAGGACTATCAGCTGTGTATCCACCAGACTTCTGCACAACATAACTGATGGTCCCAACCCCATTTATAAGGCAAGCAGGGGGCACCTGTGAAGTGAAAACCATTTCAGGTGACTACCTTTTGAAGCTCATCAAGACAATGCAATTCAATTTCAATTCAATTATTTTTTTTTTTTATAGCACCAATTCACAACACATTTCATTTCAAAGCACTATACAGTTCACCAGACCATCCAGTCAAATTGATTAAAAGTTTTCCAACTAAGGAAAACCAGTTGATTGCATCGACTCATTGACTCGAATGCAGTTCCTCACACTAAGCATGCTTGTAGCGACAGCGATGAGGAAAAACTCCTTTTTAACAGGAAGAAACCTCCAACAGAACCAGGCTCAGTGTGAGCGGCCATCTGCTGAGGCCGACTGGGGTTCAAGGGGACAGAAGCAAAGATACAAAAAGCAGCTGCAAAAGGCGGCCCCTTCCAGGAAACACACAGCCAGGCAGACGAGCTCCGAGCCAACTCCAATGTCATAGGATGAAGAGAGCACATCCAGCCAGTCACAGTCAGAGAAACACGACTACACTGGAAAAACAGGCAGATCTCTAACATCTATAAACAAAGCTGCAGCAACAATGCCAAGAGTGTGCAAAGCAGTTATCAAAGCAAAAGGTGGCTACTTTGAAGCACCTAGAGTATTAGAAATATTTTCATTTGCTTTACACTTTTTTGTGAATTAATGTAGGCTATAATTATATAATTACATGTGTTCACTCATAGTTTTGATGCCTTCAGAGTGAATCTACAGTTTTCATATCCATGAAAATAAATAATACTCTTTGAATGAGAAGGTGTGTCCAAACTTTTGGTCTGTACTTGCATAAGTTGAGATATGCGTTTGCCTAGGGTTGATAAAAGAAAAAACACTCACCACAGAGGTAGTTCCATCTCCAACCTCCTTGTCCTGCAGGTCAGCCAATTCACAGAGGACCTTGGCAGCAGGATGCTCTACCTCCAGCAGCTTCAGGATGGTAGCACCGTCGTTGGTGATGGTTACGTCCTGTTAGGATGACCAATACTGATAAGAAACCAATCCTGATTTCTACTTGAATACCTTCTTAAAATGTGGAGAAAAGAAAATGACACAGACCCCTATGTCGTCCACCAACATCTTGTCAAGGCCCACCGGTCCGAGGGAGCTCTTGACGATGTTGGCGATGGATGAAGCAGCCATGACTATGAAAAAAAAACAAAAGCAGTTATTCCCGCTACCTCTTGAACGTAATGCCTACTTTAATAAAGAGCCACGAATTATGTAATTGTTCTGTCAGTTTATTCGGTGGGGTGCACAAGCAGCTAGCCACACCTTCAGATCACGACAGTGTTTCTCTACCCCATTAGCATAGCCCTCCATTCATTAAACAGTGAGTGGAAGGTACTAAAATGGGGATGCACAACTGTTGTTTAAACTAAAATTGTCACAAGCTGATGTATATAAAAAGACTGTAATGACAATACAGGACATCGACAGTTTTGAAGAATAGGACGGAACAAAGCACTGAGATTAGCTATAAAGTTAGTTAGCATTAGCCGCCGCACGTGTGTCGTCTAAAGAAGCTGAGTTCATACTCCGCTTCCTTGTAATACATTAACACGGTTTTTTATTTACTAAAAAAATGATATGCACCACAACCTACCATTCTGAGTGCGAACAGACTCGCCAGTAGTTCTCTGGCCGAGCACGTTTAACGGACCATCTAACATCGACATTTTGGACCGCTGCTCCACCGAGAAGAAAGGGAAGCGCTGCCGCAGTGCTTTGTGGGTAAACTGTTAGTGGCCAGAAGGTTCGAGAAGAAAATTTGTCAAAAAAACATTCTTATAGTACAATATGAGGGCCTTTAATAAATAAAAGTAGTCTACCCGTCATTATTTACATGTAATTTGGGTTCATTTAGCAGGTTTGGGTAATGAGAGTAGAACGATATAGCGTGATTACATCTTTTAACTACATTTCCCAGAATCCAACTTGCTTACTTGGAGATTTCAGTGCCGTCATTTTTACTATCAGGCCCAAATTAGCGCCTCCTGTTGATATTGTTCAGGAGCAATCGTGGAACGAATCCCTCAAAACATCACAATTCATAGCATTAGAACCTTTTTATATTTCAGGTACTTTACAAAGAAGGAACAATGCAAAGACATGCATTACCATTATATGAAAAAGGAGGAAGTTATTATTATTTTTTTTTTTGTAGAAATAATCTAAAATGTGTTGCTTGTATTTGATATTAAACTATTGAGGTGGCATATGACCCTTCACAGCTTCGACTTTTATTGTATTTATTTATTTATTTTTTTGCATTTTTTTCTACATTTGCAATTAGGAGAATATCTTCTCTATCTATCTATCTATCTATCTATATTGTATAGTTGGATGTGTGTATATATCATGTAAAACTGTAACTAGAGCGTGTAACAAAAGTAATTTCCCTCTGGGATTATTAAAGTATTTCTGATTCTGATTCTGATCTATTATCTCCAATTGAAATATTATCCATACTCTTTTTTTTTTAAAACTGATACTTTTTAATCACTACATTTAAAGTAATTGCCACAGACTGGTTTGAATTGAGTTCAGGATTCTGAAAAAAACTTTTCTAACTCTAAATATTTGTTTAGGGTAATTTTCCTGCTGTTGGTAACATTTGGTAACCTTAAACATGGATTCCAAGTTGCATACATTCTCTAACTGATTTTCTTTACTATTTCCTTCTTTTTACCAACAGTTTGGATCAGCTTTTTCTGAGCCATAAGTAACATACCAAACCAGAAGTTTGGTATGTTTAATGAATGAATCTGAATTAACATGATCTACTTTGATGAAACTTAGATTAAACCTTATTACACTATATTTAATTTATATAAAGTGGATATTTATATACCACAAAATAAGATAAAAGTTCTGTTTTACATTATCACTCAATATGTGAAATTAAATATTATTTTTCAGTTTGGCTTATTTATCTTTAAACACTTAATTCTTATTTCAGATGGAATGTTCTATCTCTTCTGTTTTAGGTCATTCACTGCAGTGGAGAGCAGTCCCAGTCTTTACTAAAGTCTTATTTGCAGCCTTAAAATTGGCCTTTAGGGATGAAGGAGACTGTGTTGGAAGCTGATTGTCAGGCTAACCCACAGCAAGAACAATAAAAAAGGGAAGTCAACCTCAACATCTCGCCTCAGCCACTGATTTTCATCTCAATATGTGTTCCTGGACTTACAGCTTTTTTTTAACCAGCCCCCTCCTCTTCCCATGTTCCAGAAGGGATTTGGGGTGTATGGGACACAATGTAAAGGCAGACACAGAAAACATCCTATATAAACAATCAGCATGGCGTACCATTAAATGGATCAGGTAGCTCCCTGATTTGTTTCTAAAAAATTAATGCAAGAGAAGTCTTAATCTCTATAAAACTGCATTATGGTGGTTCTCTTCTGGCAGAAAGCAGAGGATGTGAAGCAACACAGGGTTTCTGTCCCTAGAACTCAAAGGTGGCAAATCACAGTTTTACAGCATTTTTAAGGACATTGCTATGAACATTCTCATGGAGAGCAAGCCAGAAGCTGAGCAAGCAATTATTTTTACTTGGGACCACTTGTGGGCATACCAGAGGAGGCCTGTATGAAAAGCAGTTACCTATTTAAACAACTACAAAGCACAGCATTGAACCATCTGTGTGATGGAAATGCATTTATAACTAGTTTTATAGTTAAAAGTTATAGTTACAACACCTTTCCTCCTGATTGCTTTGGCTGTTATAACTGACTATACAGGTGCTGGTCATAAAATTAGAATATCATGAAAAAGTAGATTGATTTCAGTAATTCCATTTAAAAAGTGAAACTTGTATATTATATTCATACATTACATACAAACTCATATATTTCAGATGTTTATTTTGTTTAATTTTGATGATTACAAATGACAACAAATGAAAATCTCAAATTCATCATATCAGAAAATTAGAATATTACTGAAGACCAATAAAAACAAAGGATTTATAGAAATGTTGGCCAACTGAAAAGTATGAACATGAAAAGTATGAGCATGTACAGCACTCAGTATTTAGTTGGGCCTCCTTTGGCCTGTATTACTGCAGCAATGCGGCGTGGCATGGAGTCGATCAGTCTGTGGCACTGCTCAGGTGTTATGATAGCCCAGGTTGCTCTAATAGCGGCTTTTAGCTCTTCTGAATTGTTGGGTCTGGTGTATTGCATCTTCTTCTTCACAATACCCCATAGATTTTCTATGGGGTTAAGGTCAGGAGAGTTTGCTGGCCAATTAAGAACAGGGATACCATGGTCCTTCAACCAGGTACTGGTAGCTTTGGCACTGTGTGCAGGTGCCAAGTCCTGTTGGAAAATGAAATCTGCATCTCCAAAAAGTTGGTCAGCTGCAGGAAGCATGAAGTGCTCTAAAACTTCCTGGTATGTGGCTGCGTTGACCCTGGACCTCAGAAAACACAATGGACCAACACCAGCAGATGACATGGCACCCCAAACCATCACTGACTGTGGAAACTTTACACTGGACTTCAAGCAACGTGGATGAAGTGCCTCTCTTCTTTTCCTCCAGACTCTGGGACCTTGATTTCCAAAGGAAATGCAAAATTTACTTTCATCAGAGAACATGACTTTGGACCACTCACCAGCAGTCCAGTCCTGTTTCTCTTTAGCCCAGGCAAGACGCTTCTGACGCTGTCTGTGGTTCAAGAGTGGCTTGACACAAGGAATGCGACAGCAGAAACCCATGTCTTTCATACGTCTGTGTGTGGTGGTTCTTGAAGCACTCACTCCAGCTGCAGTCCACTCTTTGTGAATCTCCCCCACATTTTTGAATGGGTTTTGTTTCACAATCCTCTCCAGGGTGCGGTTATCTCTCTTGCTTGTACACTTTTTTCGACCACATCTTTTCCTTCCCTTCGCCTCTCTATTAATGTGCTTGGACACTGAGCTCTGTGAACAGCCAGCCTCTTTAGCGATGACCTTTTGTGTCTTGCCCTCCTTGTGCAAGGTGTCGATGGTCGTCTTTTGGACAACTGTCAAGTCAGCAGTCTTCCCCATGATTGTGTAGCCTATAGAACTAGACTGAAAGACCATTTAAAGGCTTTTGCAGGTGGTTTGAGTTAATTAGCTGATTAGAGTGTGGCACCAGGGGCCATCAATTTTGAACCTTTTCACAATATTCTAATTTTCTGATATGATGAATTTGAGATTTTCATTTGTTGTCATTTGTAATCATCAAAATTAAACAAAATAAACATCTGAAATATATGAGTTTGTATGTAATGTATGAATATAATATACAAGTTTCACTTTTTAAATGGAATTACTGAAATCAATCTACTTTTTCATGATATTCTAATTTTATGACCAGCACCTGTAAGTCAAATACTTCTCCAACCTTCAGATGAGACTTCATCTCTGTGGGCTTAAGTTCTGAGCTGTGACAGCCATTCCAAGTCAACTAGAACATATTTGGTCATTTTATATCAAAGGGTCCTGTTTTGCTTGAGCTTTAAAGGTATAGTGGAGGATGTTGTTTTTCCAGGTGGAGCAAAATTAATGGTCCTCCTAATTGTTGGTCATTCTGGTGATATGTTTACGTAAGGCAGACCAAAGTGCTCGTCTCCATTTTCCCTTACTAGTGGTGAGTATGACATGGTGGAAAAAATGCAAATCTTTTGGAAAGGAGGCTTGTATGATGCAAACAGCAACTTTTAAACAAAGCGTGCACAAGGAGAAATGGGCTCGTGCACGCCGTTGCACGTGATTAATTGGCGTTCCTTCTTAGGAGCGGAGAGGGTTGTGCATGTGCATTTTTTTTTTAAAGTGCAGAGGGCGCAATAATCCTCCACTATACCTTTCATTTGCTTGAGAAATGGTCTTGTGTTTTCCTCAAGGACCTTTGAATGATTGGTAAAATTGACAGTGGATGCTATCAATGTGAGCTGGTCACTTTCACCTCAATAATTTCAGAGAATTTTGTACTGTATTTGAGCCAGACATTTAGTTTTTTGGCAAAGGAAAAATAATCTTCAGTCCTTTTGGAAAGTTTTAGTCTGGCCAAAGTATTTCTTGGAAAGCAAAGATTTTCTTGCTCATTCCTTTGAAGTACAGACAAAAGGCCTGCTCTAGGTCCTCTGATGACATGTTGGGATTTTTGAAAATCCCTTTTAGCACCTTACAATCTGCTCTTGGGTTGAACTTGCTTTGCAGGCCTGACCGGGGCTGGTAAACACATATGCTCTACAGTTTTAACCTGGAGTTGCTTAAATGTAAGTCTTCTAAACCAGCGGTTTTCAACGTTTTCCAGGCCAAGGACCCTCAATCTGATGGCGAGATGGAGCGGGGACCCCCTAATTATATATATTGTATGAAATTGTGCAATATCAAACTGGTCCTCTAGTCACTCTATTACATATGTAGTAATGTAACAAAAGTAATTTCGCCCTGGAATTATTAAAGTATTTCTGATTCTGATTCCTGGTGGATGGGACAGGTGTTGTGAATGAAACAGTGCCCAGCTTGAAAGAGCTCCTGTGTGTCGCTGAATGTGTGCGTTGATGACTGAAAGACATTTTCTGCTAGCCTGACGTAGTCCTACTCAATTCTAGTCAGAATATGAGTCTGATACTGCTCCAAAGAGCTGTGATTATGGGGCGTGTTTTGAACGGACCAGGAAAAAAAATGCCTCTGCACTAAATTGGATAGACCTACAACCAATAAGAGCGACGGAGTGCGTGATGTATGTTAAGCGATGCATAGTTGTTGTCAACAAAAATCAAAGCGTGCAGTTGTGCGCCTAGAATAAGAAGATGAGCCGTGATCGCGTTTCTCTTTTCCTCTTTTAAAATTAATTTGCTGTCGATATCTTCTAGAACAGACCTAATAGCAGAATCTACCCACCTCAACTCTCCGGCGGCAGCCATTGTTGTTGTCGCCCAAGCGCGCTTTGGTCACGTGGTTGATTACGTTACTGTTGATCATCTGTCCATCATCGTATAAAGCCCGCCCTGACAATTTGATTGGATCGCCTGACAGTGGGCGATAATACTCGCGCTACTATGGAGCAGAGCCAGACCGAACTTCCCGACCTCAAACCTTGTGGGCGGGACTAAGTTCGGAATGGCACCCAGGCTAATTTTCTGCCTCCATTTATCTGTTTACTACAGCATGTTGAATTCATGTTAATGTGTATTTAAAGACATTTCAATTAGTGAAAAAAAAATTGCAGGGGGGAATATAAAAAAAAATGTTGATCAACCAAAACTTCCGCGACCCCCATGCAGTACCTCTGTGGACGCCCAAGGGGTCAAGGACCCCCTGTTGAAGACCTCTGTTCTAAACTATAAGAACATTTTCCAGCAAATAGTGAAACCATTACATAATTTTCTTCCAACTGATTTCAGATTAATTCTAAACTATTCATTCTTAACTGATGTGAAGGTATATACTTCACATCAGTTAAACATTATAGTATTTGTTTCTCAAATGAAAGAAAAACACAGACATGTAGAATATTCTGAATTTATTAGCTCAGATACATTATCCTGTTGAGCAAAGATGACTAGTCAGTTACAAAAATACAGTATACTTAACTTAAACGTCAAAGCATTATAAAGCACATCTATGGCATACAAGAATAACTCCTAAAATGTACAACTTTACAAAGTGTTTACAAATAAGATGTAAAATGAAAAAGTGCAAAAAAAAAGAGACAAAATACCACCCATAAAACATTGTACAACAAAAACATACTTCATTTTCCTTTTTTGGATTTGTTGTTTTATCTATTTTGCCTTTTTCCCCCATGTGCTTTGTTATTTTAGTAATTTATGATTCAATAGTGCATGAAAAAAAAATTCCAACAATATTCACAGTTTTTTTCATATTTTGAGTCCCTAAATAATAGCACAGCTGTTAATAAATATCTTTTACTCTGATTTACAGTCTGTGACACTGGTGACTCAGTGGGAAAATTGGAGCGCAGTCAAACAAATACCATATATTTGTCATGAATGTGTACTTATTTTATATAAAATCAAACAAAGCTGTTTGTAATTTTCTGGGTAATAAAACAACCCTGAGCCTTAAAGTGTCCTTGATAGTAATGTGAATTTCCTTCTGTGAGTGAGGATGTAAAATCAGTAGTGTGATAGAGTTCCATAAAGTAAATACAAATATATTTGTATTTGAATAAAATAAAAATACACCAAATACAGTACTGGAGTCTATAAAACCAATTGACCTCTTTACCCTTGTGGTCCCTAAAACAAAAATTCAAATGAGCTGATTTTAGGAGACAAAAAAACAAAACAAAATAGCACTTACTTGCATCATCTACTGCATGTAAAGCAATTTTTCATATTTGCTCTCAAATTTTATTGATACTCGTAATTTCTTAAAGAATATCTTGAATTTTTTTTTAAACATAACACTCCAAAGGTGACCATAGAGAGAGAAAGACCGAGTCGCTATTTTGAAAATTGACTAAACCTCCACCTATAGGAACAATTAACCTACTGGATTGTAAAGTAACCTCAAATATTTGTTTTCATAAAAGCTCCTAAAAGTTACACGCTAGCCTGAGCAGTATATCTGAAGTTGCACAAATCCGGAACTGTAAAAGCAGTTTGTTCACAAATGTTCAATGTCATATCTTAGCTTAGTTAAGAAGAATAGAGGTTGCATGCTAAGGCTTTTCCGCTAAGAACAACAACGCAGTTAAATGTTCTTAGGAGCAAAGTGATCCGATATTCTGAACTACTGCATCTGTACAAAAAAAAATGTCCTAAAAGAATCAGATGTAAAACAGTTTAGAAGTTTTGAAATCATAATTAATCACAAGAAATCGCAATTCTAATAATTCTTAGAAGGAAGTTCACATAAAAGCTAGAGATGACCTATACTTTTTTGACCTATACTTTTTGTTATATCTGTAACATAGTTCACTAGAAATAAAGCTGCAATCCAGGTATTGCTTTAATAGATGTATTATTTATGTCTAAGATGTGATGGTTAGTATGTTTGATGCAAAGCAGCACCCATCCAAGCAATATGCGGTATATTAGCATTTTTTGGTTTTTAGTTCTCCAGAAGCCTTATGCGAAGCTACTGGAGCTCAAACAATGAAACTTTTCCCTCAGAGAATGGACAATGTTGGGTTGGCTCTGCTGCTCCTCATTCCACAGGTACTTTTCCAAGTGTTCGCGCTCCAGCGGCTTTAGCGGTTGGCAAGAGTGAACCGGAGTGCATGGCAAACTCCGAGACTGGACAACACTCCGACTCTGAGTTGAGCTGCTGGTTCCCTGGTTCAATCTGTCCCTCTCCACTTCACTTTCGTCCTCTGAGCGGATCTCAACATAGTCGTCGTCATCGTCTTCATTGTCCTTGAAGTTAGCCAGGTAGTTCTGAGTGGCATTGAGGATGGACAGAGCAGAAGCCCGGTTCAGGACAACCACCTGCTGACTATCCTGGAGGGTAAGGTCTGACTGTCTCAGGGTGGATTGATCTGGGAGGCTGCTCTGCCGACCAGCACGGGCTAAACTAGGTCCATGAGGTCTTTCTCTTTTGGAATCCACAGTGGGTCCTTTACAACTGAGCTCGGATTGGCAGCGTGTCTCTTGCTGGGGACTTGTCAAAGAACCAGCTGATTGAGACTGATTAGACAGGGAAGACTTTGAGGAGGGAGAATTAGAGGAAGGATGTCTTTTTATGGAGTTGTACACATGCTCTTCTTCACTTGGCGCTGAAATGCATGAGCTCCATCTTTGTGATGATGGAGCTCTTGAAGCAGGTTGGATAGTCTTGAAAGAAGGGATGGAAGAGGTATGGGTGAGTTTATGCTGAGAGCTAGACGACATTTTAGTGTCTGTTCCCTTGTTAGATGAAGACATAAAGTTCATTAGCTCCCCGTTACTATAGATGGAATGGAGCCAGTCATCATCCAGTGAAGTTTCCGGCATGGATGGAGAGGAAGGGAGGCCGGGATGGAAGTGATGCGAGGAGGCTGAGCTCTGACTGGTCGAAATAGGAGCATCTTTATACATCACCTGGTCATAGAGCTGTGAGTATTCAGCTATCCTTGCACCTGGGAGGGCAGAATAGAAAAGATGAGATAGGGTGAGCCATTCTCATTAGTTAGGTGATTGCAAATTCTCAGTAAGCATTATGCCATAAAATGACAACTTTTTTGTTCATGCTTCAACAACAGAGAGTTTGCTAATTTTTAAGGAATTGAGCATTTTCCAGAAAGGCTAAAAAATACATTAGCTTCTCCAAATGGATTCTTTTAAACTTTCAGCCTGTCTGGTTTAGAAAAAACTATTCTGCTAATCACTAACAGAACATATTAACGACTAGGGCTGCAACTAACAATTATTTTGCAAATCAATTAATCTGTTGATTATTTTTTGATTAATAATCGATAGCCAAAATTTCCTAAAACTTTTCCACTTGAGGAGTTCTGGATAGAGCATATTGACAGATGAAATAGTTTTTATATCTTAAATACAAAATGTCTATATATATATATTGTTTTACAATTTTAATATAATTACTGCTCTAAGTGGCTTGCTCTGTCAGCTAAAGGCACGTTTTACAGTCTCTATACTCCATTTATCGATTACTAAATGTTGTCTCAATAATTGATTATCACAAGTATTCCGATTAGTTGTTTCAACCCTACTTAAAAGTTAGATACGTCTGTTTTGAATATCTTTTTGCAGTGATAGTGATGTTGCTTCCAATAACTGCAGTTTTATTAGGTAAATAAATTATTCTTATTAACACAAATTTAATGTCAAACTAACTAAACTAAGTGAAATGAGCCTACAAAAGTTGGTGCATGTCTTGAAAGATGCAAATGAAAAAGGAAAAGTCATAGCAATTATGCAGCTCAGAATTTTTCATATTACCTATGGCCGCACCGCCTTGTTTTTTCTCCTCCAAGATAGCAGCAAGGTCTTTCTGTTTCCTGTCCACTCTGGCCCGACTGCAAGAATCCCCTGGATCCATGCTTCTCATTCTTAGCAGCTGGTTAGCCTTCTTGATCTTTTGGCTATATTGCCGGGCCATCAAGAACACACGACTCTTTGTTTTGTCCATCAGCTCCAAGTCCACAGATTCCCCTAGCAGGAATGAAGAGGTCGCCAAGGGGGAGTCCAGACCGGCCAGCTCCCCTGGAAACAGGCTGTGAAGATCCTTCAGAGCGGCTTCTCTTGGAGCAGTGTTGCGTGGCGGAAGCTCTACCAGATCGTCATCCTCAAGGCGGAAGCTGCCGCTGCTGAGGCGTGCCAGTCTGTTTCGGATGCTCTTCACCGTGCCTGGAGGGGGTTCTGGCGTGGCAGGAAGGGGGCGGGATGCAAGAGCAGGGGTGTGGGTTTCTTCTGCAGTGGTACTTTCTTTCTCAAAGTCCGGAAATTTAATTAATGGGATGGTGAATGATGGTGTAGAGGTAACAGGTGGGGACTGAGGTTGATGTGCTGGTGGGCTCTTGTCTTTAGGGCTGGCAGCTTGAGCACTAACCACAGGGTAGGTTTTTGTAGGGCTGTTTTTAACAGAGGATACCTTCTTAGGTGACTCATTGGAATTCACAGGGAATGCAGCTGGAAGTCGTTCAGCTTTCTTTGTGTTCTTCATGTAGTTTTCTAAGTCATTACAAAGCTCATCGACCTCCTCAGACATCCGAGCAGCTCCTTTGGAGTCCAGAGGAATGGTTTTAGAAGCAGAGGAAGGATTATTTGGTTCGATAGAGCAGAGGACAGGGTGGGAAGTTTCTGTTTCTTCCTTCTTTCGGATATCTAGGCTCTCTGTAAAACCAAACTCATCAAGACTTTGAGCCAGATTTTTTTCTGACGACAAACTGTCCCTCTCTTGTTTTTCTTTACATCCTTCATTCTTTTGCTTCACCTCAGATGATGGTGGTTCTCTAAAACAGATGGTGTCATATATGGTGTCTTCAACTATCTTAAGATCACAGCTCCCATATGGCTTCACCTCCTGTGTGGACGACCGGTTGCTCTCTGATGAACTTTCTGGTTCAATGGGAGACTCTCTGACCTCTACAACACCTTGTTCACTCGCCTGACTTTCATCTGGGTCTCTCCTGATCAGACCCATGCTCCTCAGGTCTTCGTAGCTGATGTTGTCATATACATTTTCAATATCGTCCATTGTTAACTGCTCGGCTGAGGAGGATCCAGATATGTCATTGCTGGACGATTCAGTGTGAATCACTTCCAAATTGCTGTGGCCAGCCTCATCAACCCCTCGTCTCCCTTGAGTCTCTGAAGCCTTCTCTCCAGCACTTCTTGCCCTCCTCAGTACTCTACTGCCATCAACAGGTGGGTCTACCTGAACTGTGGGCACCTGTTCAACGTGCCAGCTGCAGGGTCGGGCGGTTCTGGGTGACGACGGGGCCTCCAGTTGCTCGGGGAGTGTTTCTGGCTCAGGTGCGCTAGGTTCTGTGGGAACAAACATTTGGTAGATGTCCTCATCGTCATCATCCGGCTGCATTGTTCTTTGGCGAGTGGGGAACATTGCCCTGCGGGCACGGTGATCAGCCCAAATGTTCCTCACAGAATGGTCAGTTTCTGTCACAATTACAGAGGGGACTGGGGTATCCGGAGGTTCCTCCATCACGCGAGGAGTCCTCAGTAGTGGAGGGTGGTTACTTCCTTCCCTTACTAGCGATTCCCTTGCTCTCTGAGTTAAAAAGAAGAGCAGAAATAATAAGTTGTACATGAGGCTTGCGCAATTTTGGAGTAAAACAATGTCGTGAGAAATAGACCCAAATACCAAAAATTTCAGCTTTGTATTAGTATAGTAGCTCACCTGCAGGTCTGAGGCACTCATGTTGAAAGCTTTCCACTGCTCTATGCTGTCAACAGATGCCTGAGGGTTCAGCCTCTTCCTGCTGGATTTCCCTGGAACTTTCAGTCTCCTTCCACTTGCCTGAACAAAAAAAAAGTTTCAAACAAGTTTGAGAGAAAAGTTTGTCATATAGGTGTGGTGTTAATCTGATGCATAAACTTACCCGAACACTGTCATCCTCATCGTCAGCATCCTGCTGATGAGACTCATCCCCTTCCTCTCTGTCACTGTGGCCGTAGTGATCCCCAGGGTCCAGGGACTCCTGCGATTGGTTGATCAAGCTACGGCTTCGCCCTATAGTACCCAGAGCCAGCTGGGACACAGGGGACAGAAGGGTAGCGCCTAGACTGGTACGCTGGGAAGGAGAGGAAGCATGTTTATATGCAAAGAGAAAATGAAATTCCCTTGTATTGTTTGGCTGTGACTCACTTTTTCACCATCATTGTTTGTAGCATTCTGCTTTGCATTCTTCAGCAATTTGGAGAGGGGTTCTGTTAAAATAGTAAATAACATTTATTAAGATCTCTCAATGTTTCCTTTGGATACCTGTCTTAAGGTTATTTTTTTAAAAACCTTTTCTACGCCCTCGACGAGGAGTGGGGCCTTCCTTGGTTTGAAGGGAGTCTTTCTTCTCACCATCAGGACTGTAGTGAAACCCAGGATGGTCTAAAAAAACGAACAAAAATCAATCACTCATAAGAAACATTAATATTCTATAAATTTGAGTCTAGTTTTTTAGATATGGCCAGCTGCCAAAATTCAGAAACTAGCTCTTACGGATTGCGTCCATTTCCAAAATGGCTTGTTTGGCCTGAAATAAAAAAAAAAAATTAAGAAAGAATAAAAGTTAGAAAATTCTAAGATCCAATAGCTGTTACACTAGGGGGCGCCACATTACAGTCTTAACGTAAGTATCAGTAACAGGCAATGATTGAATACATACATTAATAGTTGTCAACTGTAGTTTTTTTACTCCTTAAACATTTACAAATTTTTTAACATAAACATAAACCTCAGTGTTGCTTCTCAAATCAATTTAGACCTTTGGTATGACTTGTCTATTCTAACATGATGGATTTATTGTAACTCTGGTTGTTTGTTTAAAATTGTTCTCCTACAGGGAGGCTAACCCCCCCCATCCTTTTGTGGCTTATATTTCTCTTTCTGGTTCATCTTGTGTTTAGCTCAATCCCTATTCCAGTTAACTCTAATCAGTCGGTGTCCCTGCTGAATAAAAGCATTCCCTCAGCATGATGCAGCCAACAGTGTAAAGCACCATAAGGATGGTGCTTTCAGGTTTTATGGACATAAAACTGTATGCCACATTTTTCAGATTTTTATCTGTAAAGAGCTTTTTCCAGATTCCCAGTTATGGAATATGTTATGCTGCTGCATCATATATAATATTAAAACACACTGATATTTGTGGTTTTGGTGTGAAAAAGTGAAACATTTCAGAAGGAAAAAGTATTTTTTATTCCACTCTAAATAACCTTTATTGTTATAAATGAATGGTGATATACTCCTCACTACCACATTTTTAACACATACTCTGGACTTCAAACTGTTGGGAGCTGGAGAAGTTCCACCTTCCTCCAGCAGAGTCCGCCGAGCTGAGCTGCCTGCACACCTGTGACTGATCATCTCATCAGGAGGACCACAGTACTTAAGCTGTCTTCAGACCTTGCCTCGACGCCGCAGTGTTTAATCAGTTTGGTTAGCACCTAAGCCCAGAACCTCCTGAGAACTTTGCTATCTCTGAGTCCAGTTTGGATTTTAACCTTTTTGTCTCTGCTTCCAGGTTACCTGTTTTTCTCATGTGAAGCTCTGGAAGAGCTTAACCTGCTGAGCCTGCCCTCTGAGCCAAACCTGAAGACTCTCTTCTGGATTTCCAAGCAGCTCTGGATTTAGAGCTGGGAACTCAAACCAAGGTCAACACCCTCACTAGAAGTAAGACGCTGAAACAGTTATCGGACTCTGCTGAACCAAACCATCTCCGGACCCAACAGTTCCTCTCCCAAAGTCTCTTCTACGCATCTCAAGGTACAAACCCGAATCTCTCAAGATCAATTCCAACCAAGCCAACGCTAACTGAACTGTCTCCCTCACAGACTCCAGTGAACCAGTCCCCAGGCCTGAACCAGCAAACTGTACATTTACTACGTGCTTGTGTAACAATAAACTTGTTTAACTTTTCCCCTGAGTCCGTTGTGTTCTGCATCTTGGGCCTCTCAGTAAACCCATCATGACACAAACACCTTGATTTACATTTGCTTACACACACAGGATGCACAGACTAGTGCATGTTGAAAAAGGCCCTAGAGTCACTAAATTTTAAAGTTTTTCTTTTTAACCATGTTCTTTAATCCGGCTTAACCATACAAAATGTACATTTTTAATCTTTAAATACTTTTATAATTAAAATTAATAATTAAAAACGTTTTTTAAAACTTTTTGTGTTACTTTGGATAACTTTCATTTATTTGCATTGTAATTATCAAAGGAGATAATTTTGATATTAGGAATAAAATGTAAAAAAAAAGTATAAATAAATAAATAAAACAGAAGGCAAAGAGAAGGTCACCAGAAGAGCTAAAGGATTATATGGGCAGTAAAAGAAAAATATTTAACTGAAAACATTTCAAACAAATTCCAGTTAATCTGTTGGGAGCTTTTCTCACCTTAGCAGGAATCTTTGCCGGATGATTTTCAAGTATGAGCCTTTTAAGGTGCAAGATCCACATGCGCTTGTCTTGCTGTGATTTTGCCTGAAGTAAGAGCACAAAAACATGCTAAGAAGGTTATATTATACATGAGCTGCAAATGCAGCATCAGGAGTCTTCTGCAACTAGTTGTTTTTTTTCCCTAATGGACACCCAAAACAGAGTAGTTAGCTGACAACAATGACTGCATTTAGCCATTAAACTCTCAACATGCCCAAGCAGCTCCTTCCAGTGAGTCTGTAAAGTCTTTACAAAAATAAGAAACCTGCAAACAATCCGCACACTTTCTAGCGCTTACACAATGCTGCAAGTGGCTACAAAACATTTTCAAACATGTAATTACAATCAAAATAACACTTGCAACTTTATACAGTATTTCTCTACCTGGACTGTGTGCTGTAGTTTGGGATTCTTGTAGTGAAATACACTGAAACTCAGCGGCTCTTTAGGAATAACCTCCACCAGCATAAGGTTGCAGCACTGGAAGAGACAGACCATAAGCTGTATTAGAATCACTGCTACAAATCAGAAAACATCTGCTGCTCAGCAATCTATGAGGCATGTACTTTAAGTTGTTTAACTGACCAAAATGTGAGCCTTGTACGTGTAGGTTTCCTCTCGCTTCTTGGTGATCAGCAATAGTTTGTCAAACAGGAAGAGGGTTCTTTCATTCTTAGCTCGTTGAAGGCGAAATGTTCCTTCAAGAACTAACTCTCCGTAGCCGATCAAGTCCGGGCCTTTCCAGTTGGTGAGGAGGCTTTGGATTTCCTGCAGTCGGGACACACAGAGAGGAGTTAGATAAGATGTTTATTATGACACAAAACAGGAAGACCAATTACATAATTGCAATAAATAAATATATAAAAATAGAACATTTCTAAGATGTAGAAGAAAAATTATCCGGAAATGGGAGAAGAGTGGTCAATGGCCTAAATGTCTTCATGAAGGAACAAATACAGAGTAATTGAAAGCTAAACAAAGATTTGTTGTTTAGAACAACATCTCTAAAATAATTAGATTTTCTTTCATACGTAGAACTTTAATATTGGTTTTCTTTGATTCCAATGTGAGGTAATTTAATGTATTCTGCTTTTTTGTTTATAATCAAAACCTCAAGTTTTCCAGGGACTTGCATATAGTGTTGATTAAACATCTAAGTTCCTCCATTATGGAGGAACTTAGATGAATCATTTTTGGAGGATTCAGGAAATTACTATTTCTATCTTTTGTATACTATATGAAAGGGTTAGGGTTATACTTTTTGAAAATAACTTAAAATCAGTCAAGATTGCTATTAGCCTTGAGTCAGAGATCAAGGAAAATTCAAAATAGTTTCCAGCCAGAGAAAACCTGATCTGAGCATTCCCTGTATAAAGCTCAACAACAACCGAAAATACATCTTGAGGGTCGATAGACTGAATGTTTTTACACATTCCTGCAGACCAATCCCGTCTCCCAGCAGATAAAAGAAACAGTTTTTCCTTTGATCTCTTCCTTTTGCAAGGCCATCATTAGGAGTATATCTTGCGTAAGATATTGGGAAGATCAGGGTATGTGTGGTGAGTTCACATGACTGCACAGCAGGACAGGAAAATAACTGTCTTTTTTAAGTTATAGGGGTTTGGAAATCTTTTACCTGCAATCTGACAGCGTGCTCATGCTTCCTTTTCATGTCATTGATGTGCCAGGCCACTCTCTGCATGGTGTCGATGGCTTCCTGCACCACCTCATAGGTTTCTGTGTCCTTTTCCATATGGTTGGCTATCTCCTGTGCCATCACATACAAACAGATTTTAAGTAAGCACTCAATGCATGCATGTACACACAGGAATCCTCTTCCATTTTGTGGTTAAAAAAAAAACACAACATACAACATCCATCGGAACAGTCATACTGTGCAACATATGTTAGAGCATTTGGCTCCTTTGCCAGAGCCGAGTTTTAAGCCAAGTTTAATGGACATTTGTGCCAATGTGGGAACAAAATTATAAGTTTCCTGCTACAAGTTTTTTCAGGCTCTGACAAAGATGATTTTTTGCATAACATTGTGTGTATTTGGGTGTGTTTGAAACAGACAGCTGGCAGACAGACTTACATGCAACAGGAGGTGGTACTTAAGGATCCGCTGCACTGGCTTGAGCAGGTAGGACCCCAGGGGTAAGGAGTGTCTTAGAGATTCCTGGCGCTCGCGGAAAAACTTGGCCAACGCCTTGTTCCTCATGCACTCTGTTAGCACAGCCACTGAGCTGTGGAGAAAATGCTCTATGAATAAGATGGCATAGCCAAGAAGGTTTAAGACAAGGCGGAGGAAGGAAGATTTAATGTATTCTCTGAGGAAAATATTCTGATGACTGAAAACATTTTGCAAAACAATAACAGAAGATGAGTTTAACAAATGTGACAGAAAAACAACATTAAGCATTTAAAACAATGGGTAAATAATTTAGAAATGACATTTTTTACATTTATTTTTTAAGCAAAAGCATTCAAACCATTTGAAATTATTTACATTTTGTTAAGTTATAGTGACAAATGTCAATGTGACAATTGTCACAAAGTCATTACTTAGTGGGAAATCTTTCTGAAGTTACAGACAAATTTTGAAAGGTTTTCTAAGTTTAATGTAGAAATCGTAATTTGAATCCAATTGCACTATTGGTGGTAATGGTTTTCATTAAGGATGGCTTAGGTAGAATGCATGCCACCTTTCAGATGATTTTTTGTTTTTTCATTTCCTAATGCGGTCCAATAATATCCATTGAAAATAGTGATTCTCTAGTAATATTAGAAAGTGCCAATGAAAATTTGCATAACACTGTGCAGCATATTACCGTACTGTGATTACATGGATTTCTTTTCCTGCATTGTTTTATTGTGGACTAAATGCGTCAACAATGACCTTCGAAAAAAGTAAAAAAAAAAAATGTCTCCTGTTCTTCTCAACTTACTGAGGGTCGATCTTACAGCCATATTTCAGACTAAGATGTTACATTTAACTGCTCGACACAAGCTGAATGCTTTTTTGGTTTTGCCAACCTAAACAAAATTTTGAAACTCATTCCTTTGATACAGCAGCCCCTTTACAACCTTGTAAGAACCAGATTTACTGCTTGGTGGAGCTTGTTTAGTGTGCAACCCAATGAAGAATAAAGAGCTTTTTCAGCACAGTGGAAAAAGACTGTTGTGAACTTGTCTTATTCTTTTGCGTCTTCTATGGGTGTGTGTGTGGGGTTTGTGTGTGTGCATTTGTGTATGTATGTCGGCATGTCTGAATTCCAGTGCCACTCCAGCATAGGCCTCACATTGTTCTGGAGGAAACCCGACCTTAGAAATCTCGATGGCCGTGGTGCATCCATAGCCTAGTGAGTGTGCGTTTATGTGCAAAGCCTCTCCTTGTGTGTGACCTCGGCTGGGGTCACCAGCTGTGGTGAGGATGTAGGAGAAGGACAATCATAAACAGAATGACAGCATACAAATCAGCTTTTAATTAGTCGGTAACTCGCAGGCATTGTCCTCTCATGTGCTTTTTTCAGTGAAAAGATTTGCAGCCTGGAGAGAAGGTGTGCCAGATAGAAGCGGCTTGTCAGAGTATGAAGAATAACCTCACGTTTCAGGAGGATTTTATCACTCATTATAATCACTGACACACATAAAACCAAGATTATACCTCCTAGGTGTCCCAAGGCACCACGGCACATGCACAATACAGAATAAAACATTAACAGCATTAGGTACGATAAGGTGACAACTTTAATACCCCATCTGTCAGCATGTGAGCTGTCACAAAAAGAATGGAGGGGAAAAAATGGAGAAAGGAGCATTAGGGAAGGCGGAGAAGCCCTGAGGCACAACTGACTGTAGACACTTTGACTCCTGCAAAAGGAGTTCTCCGAAGAGTGTGTGTCAGCTTGTCAGAGAGGCTAAAATGTACTTAACTGAAAGGTGTTCACAATGGAGAAAGGTGAGATGCTGGGAAGATTGCATGTGTAGGTGAGATAAGAACGGAAGGACATCTATACAACAGATTTCAGAACAAAAAAAAAATGCAATGTCTCACAGAAAAAAGCATGAATGTATTGGAAGATAGAATTTCTGTGATGTAGGGGTAGCTGGTTTTGAGAGAATGTATGTTTTATGGATTAAATGTTGGAAACACTTTTGGATGAAGTTCATCCATGTAAGAATGCCTTCATACTTAAGAAACATTGATTAGGGAATAAAAGTCCGGATCTAATCCAAAATTATTGACTGGAGAAAAACAGAAACCCCAAGATTCATCACCAGTTTACATTTCGGCAACACTTGCTCTATAATGCTAGGTTCCAAATACACTTCTATTAGAATTATTTCATTAAATCATTCCCATATGACCAAGAGTAATACCAACAAACCAATCAGCTTTCTTTAAGCAATTGCTGATGAGAACTATGAATGATTATTTTTCAAAGTTTCTGTTTCCCCAGTCGCCACAACCCTGATGGACATTAACAGAGAAAGAAAGGTCACTTCTTACCGTGGATAGTTAGTGCAGTACTGGGTATAGATATGGAACTCTTCACTCTGCAAGAAACATAAAGGGAACAAGTACAATTACATCAGATTATTACTCATTATTAATAAACGAAATCTTGAGCATTCTGGTGTGTTTGGGGGGATTCGGAATTTAGCCTGTGGACAATTCAAAGTCTTGACCCAAAGTAAAATCTTTGACAAGCAGAAGGTAACATCTGGAAAGATTTTGACACAATACTACAGCTATTTACCAAACCCACTTGAATGAGTGAAAGCATAACTTGAGTTATCAAGTTCATAATTAGAAAATCATTCAGAAAATTGGCTTTTTCTTATTGGACCAAATTTCTAAAAACAATTACCAATTTAAAGAGGTTGATGACATATGCCACTACTGCTTTACGCATGCTGCATGTTTCTTTCCCCAAACAAAAACAGTTTCTTAATTTGGACCCTCCACCTGTCTCTGCTTTCTCTAATGTGTCTTAAAGAGGTGAAAATAAGGTTTAGATCAGGGGTTCCCAAACAACCCCTAAAAGCAGCAATGGACTCCCCATTTGCATAAAAACAGACAATGCTTCAAAATATGTAAAAAAACAAAACTTTTTGGAAAGTTTTTTGTTTTAATTTTATGTCTATTTAATTGTTTCATTTTTTTATTGTAAGAATGTTAAGATTCTTTTATCAACACTGTATCATATTCCCACTGAATATCAAACTTTTCAACAAACTGTTAAGACAACATAAGAAATCAAACTTCTTTTCATGTGTGTTATGTGGGAGCGCTGGGATTTATGTCTATCAGGGACAGATATCTATCATTGATCACTTACAGATGTGGTTTGTTTTGTTTTAAATACCTTATAGGTTGAAAAGCTATACTCACGCAAGTAGGTTCTTTCAATAGGGAAAAAAAAGGTATTTAAACAAAGGTGTAATATTCTGTTTTTCAAAATTAGAGAAAACACATTAAAGTTTAGATTAAATACCCAATTTTTGTTAGTTTTCTTGTAAAAATCTTATAAGTTATATTTTATAATACTGACTAAAACATCTCATATTTAAAGTAATATTAATACTATATTTAAAAAAAACACTAGTGTCTCCTAACAGCCATCACTTTGAAAACTATTTGCTTCAATTACTCCTGCATTGTTGTCTGATATGCAGTACTTAATGTCAAAATTTACTACAGTTTAATGCAGTGGTTAGCAAAATATATATTTTCATTTTTACAGAGATTTGAGTTAAAACACTTAAAAAAATCTAGAGCATTTAAAAACATAAGCCAAGTTTAAAATCAATGTAAAGGGTTTGCCTTGCTTGCCATCGTTTAATGGATGAGGATCAATGATCAATGTACAGATTTTGGTATTGAATCAATATTACTATTTTGTAGTTAAAGGGTCAGTTTTCCACAATCATTTTAGTGATGTAACTTTGATGGTGAACAGAATTATATCAAAAACAAACATCCTCCAGGCCCTGCTAGGTGGATGCTGTTACTGAACAAAGAAAATTCAAGGTAAACTATTTCAGTGTCAATGAGGTCTAAAATGAAGTCAGAGGGAACAAAGAGACAGAAGAAGCAAATATAAAAAAATAAAATATATTTTTTTATCACATGTAAAAGCATTACTGCTCTGCAGAAAGCTTTAGTGCAGAACTTTCAATAAATATCAGGAAGGCTGAACACATAAAAGCCGTTCTTTTTCCTTACTTTATTCCTCAGTGCTTATGTAGGGGTAATTTTATTTTCTAGCAACCAAAGCTGATTCCTCTAATTGCTAATATAAGGTGCTGGAGCTACTGTAAAATATCAGTGCATCGATTCCTTTTTATTTAATTTTTTCTTTGCTCATAAATCAAACAGAATAAAACTACGAAAAGTTTTCAAAGACTGGAAAAGAGAAATTGGATATTCTTCTCACCTTTGTACTGAATAAAATAACTGTTTTTAGACATTAAACACTGCGACTCCAAACTATATTGGAAAACATATACACCCGGTAAACAAAGACTCAAACAATGTATGTTACTAAGCTTCTGAACAAGATGTATGTATATAATTCTGTCCTGTTCATGACTAATTTTACATTATATTTTGCTAGTTTCAGCTTTGATGACTAGTTTTCTATTTCATAATTGCTGCCCTGCCCAGTCTGAGCCTCCATACAAGGCCTTCACTCTCCTCTGCTCACTCACCCTAACTGAAATTGTCCTTACAGCTTATGATTAGCAGAACTTCCAGCCTTTAATTCTAAGTTTATACCAACAGCTCTGAGCGGGCGGATTAAATTGCCCCTCATTCCTCATCACCGCCCCTTTAACTGATACATCTTCCCATCTTGCATACCTCCGTGAGCATCAAAGACATCAAAAGGGGCAGCGTGACTTTCTCATATTTGAAAAATAGATCTTTGGGTCTCATCCTAACACCAGCCAAGATGTTACTTTATTTCTGTTTATGCAACACAACTCTCTGCCCATGTCTTCTTTGAGGCTTTGAGTGTATATTTATTTTCTCTCTTGCAAAACTAACAGTCAGTGCTAACTCTGTTAGTTCTTGTGTGCGTGGACTGAACAGAGGAAGGAGCAGAATGCAGGATTTCAGGAATTAGAATAAATTTAAACACAGGGCAGATGACAGAGGAAAGTTGCAGCCAATGTACACATGCACCCTTACAAAGCAAACTCTGACACAGTTATGAACATCTAAGCCATCGTAAATTACATTTTGCAGACAACAGCTGTGTGAAAAAGCTTGAGTTTCATCTCTAATTTATCCAAATCAAATGATATAAACAACGTGTAGGACGAAAATACACAAAAAAAAAAACTTCTGAAGTGTTAGCCTGAGGTTATCCGTGGGAACCTTCCTAAATTGAAAAGCAGAGCTCCTTCGTTCCCCTCCTCCTCATTGTCTCCAGCTTGCTGCTGCCACAGACCAGTCCTAAACCCAACCAGATGTGCCACCATCGATTTCTGATGACAAAAACTCCCCAGCACACACTCTTAATATCTCTTTGAAGCTAAAAGCACCAGACCACAAAGTGCATAAGTAGCCCTATGGAAACATATTCTGCAAAGCTTGCATGCATGCAGACACCGAGATGCAAAGCATACACATTTGCAGAGACTCTTTGAACCTAACCATTTTACCAGCAGACCTTAGAATAACTCACATCTGTAACACACTATTTTTTGAAATATATACTAGCTATGGTAAATCATATAATCACCACATGCTAAATCTTCAAGTTAAAGTTCTGAAAACTTGTGTGCAGCTGGTATATGAATATGTGGAAAAAGAGACATCTTCCTCTGCACTATAAAGACACAAATTATATGGAGGGAGTTTGACTTGTTGGAGCTGCAGCCAGTAATCATTACAAAAAAAAAAAAACGTCATGCTGGTTTACAGCCCACTCATCACTTTAATAACAAAGTAATAAAGTCCAAGGTTTTGCCGGAGCAATGATTTCCCAAGAACAGACCTATCAAAGTGAGTCAGCAGGTAGGCATTGAACATTGTAAATTAATAATAATAAAAAAAATGCTTTAGCTCCTTCTGTAATTGTTCTTTTTGTCAATCAGTGTGTAGCAGCCCATGCAACCCTTTAAAAGGCTTTCTCGCTGCAGGGCAAAGCAAGGAGGGTGAAAAAGTAAAGAACATAATGATAAAAAGACAATTATTTGGTGAAGATTTATGACGACATTCATTTCTTTTTTTTTTTTTTTAAATATGCTTGCCTGTGATTCTTTACTCTTATAACTCTAAGATACATCTACTATATATATTTGCTTTCTGGGTCTTAGCAAGCATTGCTAAACTACCTTTACATAATAAAAGAAAAGCCTGTCACAAGACATCAGTCTGGAATAATATATGGAGGCACACACATGGAGAAGGGCAGCTCGAAATTGCCACGCAACGCTGGAGACGGTCAGTGGTTGCAATAGCTAATACCGTTTTTTTCCTGATAAAAAGACATGTCCGTACAAGCAGAGTTACAAGAAGATTACTAGTCCAATACAATTTATCATGCTTAATTTTCTGGTCTAAATTTTATATTTTTCAGGGAAATATCCAGGGTTTTTAAGACTAAATGCTAAAGCTTTCCTTAACTTTGTAGAGATGTTAATGTAAAAATGCAACCGGCAAACGACACAAGGTTAAAAAACTATGATTCAATGAAAGGCTGGATGAAAAAAAATTATTGAGCTGAACGATGAAAAATTCATGTTTTTCAAATGAGGATCATTAATTCCAGGAAATGATAATATATATTTGTTAAGCAAAGTCATTGTTCCATATCAAACAAAAAGAAGAAAATAAAGAAAGAGTTTTCAGGTGCTGCTTCCAAAATAAACATTTCAAATGACTGAGATATGGATTACAAAAACACATGTATATAATTTAAGCAATAAATTCTGTTGAAGGTTAAACAGCATTTATGAGTTTAAGTTATCTAGTTTGCTATCTTTTTCCAAGTGCTTTGTTCTTACTTTGTGATTTTTTTTGTGTTAGTGTGCTATTAAATGTAGGGAACTATGGTTTAAATGCATGCTAGGGAAAAATTTAACCTTCCTTTTGAAAAACACTAAATAACCTAACCTAATGATGAAATCTAACCTCTAAGAAAACTTTATTTGAGGAACACGCTTTATATGAACATATGTAATTTAAACAAAAATGATAAAGCAAGGTAAAAAGGAAAACTTATTAAAGGTACAGAGGAAAATCTTTTATTTCTGGGTGGATAATCTAAATTAATGGTCCTCCTAATTGTTATTCATTATCTTGATATGTTTACGTAAGGCCGATCTGCATGCTCGTCCCCAGTTAGCTATCTTTTTCTGTGCAGGCACATTTGTATATGTGTGGTGAGCTATGGTTTAAGACAGTCATTGAAGCTCACCTTTCTCTCTGCGGTTCTTTGCAAATGGCCAAGGGTAGTAAGAGAAAAAGTGTCTACAAAGTTTATGAGAAGAAAAGAAAGGCCTCAGATGAGGCAGATATAATCTGGAATATTTTGCATGGAGAGCATTATGGGATTGCTGTTTGGCCTGGTGTTGCCAGAGGCTGCCGCTACTCGACAGCGGCGACTAATAACAAAGATGGTGCAGGCACCGTGCAGTCGAAGAAGAGTTATGTGACCAACGGGTAGCAAAAGGCAGTGATCGTCTGTCTGAATGGTAAGTTAACCGAGTTCACTACAAAGTCCACTATATAGTCCCCGCTCTATATGGTGATTGAGGGATTTAGGGGTTAGGGTGGACGTTTGAACACAGTAAGCTTGCATGAGCTATGAGAACAGCAAATGGGTTGGGATTAGAATATCACAATATCTTTAAATCAGCAACTTATGAGAGCCATGCCAGCTAAATGATTTTAGATATTTTACATGCTTTACAACATCAGGCTGATTTGAAAAGGGTGGAGACATTCTTTCATCTCTCCCTCATCCAATATATCTACTGCATGAAGCAACTCTTAACACCACAACTATATTGTCTTGTTTTAATTACCTACATTGCGACAGCCGACAAAAAAGAAATTTTTAATTGAGTGTGACTCATACCAGGTCCAGCAAGAAGAGGCCTGAAACATTGCCACATCTTTTTAACGCTGAAAAAAAAAATCTATTTTGCGATTTCTTAAAGCGCTAACTGGTAGCTGACAAGATACAGAAGGTTGTGTGCTTGTTTGTTTACAGATTTCAGCCTCTTATCCCAAACAAATGGCGTGGGGCTGTAATAAGCACCAAGTGTTGCAACACCAGCTGCTGTATTTTGGGAGTCTGGATGATGAATGGGTGTTTCTCTTTTTTGAATTTGGTCAGACAGTGGCTCTGTGGTTGTGGGGGTGATTGCAATATGGTAGGGAGGGAATGTAATATGTTTAGTAGGAAGTGCTGGAATGCAACACATTATCAAGGGACATGATCATGCAATAATTTCTGTGGGATCTAGAAAAATGAAAAGTGGGTGTGGAAGAACGTTTAAACCACACAAAAACAGGGCTCTTAAAGTTAAATTGTTAAGATAAGCGGAACTTTTATTTCCCTTTTCAAAAAGACGATAAATGCATTTTGAGCACTGGCTACAATTCATCTGAAACTGTCGGATGAATTGTTCTATAAACAATGATTTACCTCCAATTAAAACCCCCCAAGCTCCTTAGTATTTGGAATTTTCTGTAATTTCATATTTTTATCTGAATGTGTGCTTATGTAAAAAAAAAAAAAAAAATACAGTGAAACCAGTAGTATTTGCTAGTATCTATAAAAAAAAACAAAAAAACACACAAAAAAGTTTAACAGTTAAAAACTTTAACTCAAGACCAGGGCTACACTATCAGAGCTTATAAGCTCTCTAAGATGCAAAATTACTTTATGAATAAATATAATTACTAAGCTTCTATGAATTAATGTAATTAAAAAAGAGGAAGTTGCATATATTTACCTTACATACAAAGCACTCTGCAATGGCCACTAGATCTGCATTGCACTTCTCCAGCTCATGAAGAAGGTCCCTGAAACAGATGATGGAGAAGTCAACAAAACAGGTATGAACTGTGCACACTGATCTTATCCCTGCTCCATAAACTTTAAACTGCTAAACAGTTGCTGTGAATTTCAGGAATAAGAGCACAATAAGTTGTTCTTAGGGCCCTGTATATTAAACAAATAAGAAACTTCCATGTATTTATACAGCTGGCTCCCATGTGTAGCCCTTCATGGGTGTATTGCTGCACACTGAGGAAAACGGGCGGCTGCTGGGGTTATTGTTTTGTGGCTAAAGCATGAGGTCATCATGACCGCTTGAAGCTCCTTTAATTCCTCCTTTTACAGGCCAGTCTGTCTGTGTGCAGATGCCAAGAAATGAATGGGTGGGAGCAAAAGGTTGTGTTTCCAGACCACCGTGGGTGATGCTCGACTTTCCACATTTTCTGAATTTAGAAATAACAGATATACAACAACACTAAAAAAATAGTAAACACACCTGACTGCTGATGGAAAGCTATACTTAGAAACCAGCGAGCACCTCAGCCCAGATTCTCTGGTAGCTGGACATTATTTTTGGAGTCAGAGAGAAAAGGTTTCCAAAAGTTAACTGTCATCTCAGTCCCAAACAGGTGTCTCATAACATCTATAAATGCAGTTGAGAAGACCAGTTTTTAGTTAAATATCTGAGTTGTTGTTTCAGTCTTTCCTAGTGATGCTGTTACCTGTTTTAGCTAGTATTATGATTTTGGATAGGCAACTTCATGAGTTCAGGTCAAACAAAAAACATCTCCATGACCACTTCCTTCTTGAACAATTTTAATTTCATGGTTGTTTTAATTGTGTGTAATTAATTGAAAACCTGAGGAAGCTAAGATACATGGAATTTTTCAAAAAATTCTTCTGAATTCCTTTACTGATTTTATGGTGGTATTTTTTAGTGATATGCTAGGATGCATTTATTTGCCTCCTATAAACCCAAACCTTTTCAATTACAAATCCATGCTATCAGTACCTGTGCAGCATCTACTTGACTTTGGAGGAATCAATGAAATGAAAAGTGAAAATTGAAGAGCTAAATCAGAAAAAGAGTAGTTTTTTTTAAACCAAATGATGATCATTAAACGGTTATTCATGTGTCCCTTTACCTTAAACTTTTAGGTTCAACTGTCTGTACTCCCATATTCATCGGTAAAATTAGAAAATCTATGAATTAATATGTGCATGTAAAGATGAAAATTTTAAATGATTTAAAATGGTATAATGCATGAAATTTACTCAAACACTCACTTTGAAAAACCTATCTGAGATTTTCTTATACATGTGAAACACAATGTGTGAGATTAAACTGGTGTCAATAAATAAAATTAAAAATGCTAATATTTTTGGTTTATTTCATGCAGGTTCGCACATGTACAAATTAATGCAACATACACTTTTTTACAAGACACTTAAAGCTCCCTTCAAACTATTTGAAAACAAAGATTCTACAAAAAAGAAAAATATTTGCAGCTTTTCAATATTTGAGGCACTTTTGGTTAATACAGTTTGACAGGTTTCAGACAGTCAGACACAGCTTTGATTTTGTCAGTGATGACGAAATAATTTTGTTGACTCTCCTTTTTTCATGAGGATAGCGAAAATTGACATGCTAAACGTAGACCTTTGATGACTTAAACATGACTAGTTGTGGGTTTAAGTTTTTGTCAACGAGGCGAGACTAAATAAAAATTAGTGGGTCATCAGACTGTAATCTTTTAGACAAGCTAAGCAGTATCAGCCATGCAGCTGCGTCTTGTTTGGTCACGCCACTCACCTGGGGTGCAGCGGCACACATTCTGCATGAACACAGATGGACCATGACAGGAGTGGCAGGTGAGAAATCCGGAATTACGTGGTATTGCTCGCCGAACACTGAGAATTTCTTTTTCTTTCCAGCGTTTTATTGTCATTACACTGTCACAAGATCAGAGCAACTGAACTCTCTGCATTTAACCCATCCCCTTAGGAAGCAAGTGGGCTGCCATAGTGCGGCGCCCTTGGAGCAGTATGGGGTTATGGGTAAACGGTATTATTAACAGCTTTTGTCAGACAATTTTTTTTATAAAGTAGGGCATTAATTCATGAAAAGCTTATTTGAATTCTATAAATCCAAGTTTTCTACCCAACAGCAATGATGGACTGCACGGCAGCATTCTATACCCAGCAACTGTAGTATCTAGGCAAGAGCTGTCAATCTGGTAAAGAATTTGGTTGTTATTTGAAATTATAAAGGTTAACTTTTTTTGCAGCATAAAACTGACTGAAACCAGTTTCAGTCGACTAAAACCGACTAAAACTATCACCTAATGACTAAAATTCAACTAAGACTAATAATATTTTTTCGTCCAGAAGAGTTAAACTAAATCTAAGATGACTGTCAAAAACAACACTGGTCAGACATCACTTTCCCACTCTCTTTACTTGTTAAACAAACATCTCGAACAGTACTACACAGGTCTTGCCTGATCACGACCAAGTTCTTGTCTTGTATTTTCATGCCTCTCTCCTCACCCTTGTTGGCCATCTCATCTTTCCTTTGTTTAAAGACAACGCAGTAGACTGTTTTCCCGTCCACAAAACTTGCCAAGGCCTTTGCCTCTGTCAGCCTGCCTTACAAGCCTCAGCCATGTCAGCCTGTCTGCTTTTAGCCTTGCCTGCGTTTTATGTCTGCCTGAATCAGAGCTTGATCTATATTTTAAATAAACATTTTAAAACGTAACGTTTTCCGCAGTTGAATATCAGTTGGTCTGATTTTCTAGTGCTTCACACTTGCCTTTTTCAAAATAACATACAGAACATAGATGTACAACACTGTAGCTGGCACAGTTTTAGTCAATTAATCATTAAACACAATTTTTAATGGACAGTCACTGTACACTAGTATTATTTCTGGATAGTTATCGGCTTGTCAAAATAAATAGAGGGCAAAAAGTTTTTCTTCTCAGATAACAAAAAATTTGTTGTTGCAAACTCTGTCAACAAAGGTGTCACTGAAGACCCTAGAAACACAAGATGCAGGGCAACCGATCATTTTGCTACTCCTTTTTTAAGGTGAATCTGTCCAGCTTCTGTGTGTGAACAGTACCTGTTAAAGTGGTAGATGTCCCGGATGTTGCCAAACAGTGAGCCTTTATCTTCTGAGCTCAGGGCCAGTCGAGACTGGTTGCTGATGCACTCCAAGTAGTCCTGTAGAGACAAAGACAGAGAACAGTTTGAAAAGAGACTATAAACACCAAGGCTCATATTTCCTGACTTAATTTTTCGGGTTTTAAATCCTGCTTTGCACTGCTTTGGAACATATGACATAATCAAAATAAACATGTTAAAATTCTCTCTTAGTAATGTGAAGTGTGCTCCAAAATGTTCTACAATTACAGATACTGAGGTAATAACGCCTCAATTTAGATTTGATCACTCTTGAATGTCCCCCTCACTTTGTTAATCCTGAGAAAATCCAACCTTTTGGGACAGCATTTCATCTATTCTCATATCAAACTACAAAATAAAGATTTAATCCAAATGAACCCTGGGAAAGCTTTATGATTCATCAGTTAGACTCTTTTAAAGTCGAAATTGTTTGGTTTTGTGTAAACACTCTGATAAAGAGATATTGGGGGCTATTATGTTGCTACAAATGAGTCTTTAGCTTTGAAAGACAGGTTTAACAAAAGTCCATTGAAAACAAACAGGTACATGTAAGTTTGGACAGTTTTCACTCAGCACACCTTATCAGTGCCTAAATCCCATCCGTTACTGATGTGATGATATTTGTGTGGATGATGTTTAGACAAAGACCTCAGGCCTTTGTCTGCCCTGCATGCAGAAAGTGAAACATGGGGGAAAAAAAACAGGCAGACATGTTTCTACCCAAGCTGCATTTGGACTTTTGGACTTATTGTAAAGCCACAAATAATAAATATCTATTTTAGTTAATCTTATTTATACATTAGAATTTATTTGTGGTAATAATATTTCTTTAGAAGCATAATCTTTGCAACATACTATAATCTTGGATCTCCTAAATGAGGACTTCTTGTTGCAGAGTAAACAGTAAAAAAGAGATGGTATTGTTAGGAAATACACTAACTAATACAAATTGTTTAATAAACTAAACTGATATGAATTAGCATTGATCACTAGTGTAAAAACATAAATTAGTTATATAGCTCACATATATTCAGAGTAACCTTCTGTGCGCTTCTATTATGTGTCTCTAAAATGTCTCTGAGTCAGAGCTTTGATGATATCTGTTACTGCAGGTCTGAGTTCATCCCAAATAACATGTTACAGTTACAGGTCAAACACCGACATACAGGTGATTTAAATGATACGCTCGGTTGGATGCACAATAGATATCAACAAAATACCAGTTTTGAAACCAGACCCAGTCTGAAACTACCCTGCAAATGTTAAAACAGTGAGGAAAAAACGAAAAACAAAGCAGTTTTGAACCTGCATAAAAAAACGCAGTAATCATTTTATCTCAAACATTTACCTTAATAGGATACAAAGATGAAGAAACGTAAGGGAGTGTCCCTTTTCCTTCTCTTTGGTCTGTTGACTTTCTTCTATTCTGATGGTTTAGTTTGTGTGTAATGTGCAGTTCTTTTGTTCGTTAATATTATGGGCAGATTAGCCCTGGACATTAGGGCTTTCACTGTTTTTTTTTTTTTTTTTTGCTGAGGTGAAAGGATAAAACCAACAGAATCCCTACTTAACATTGTCACAGATTCATGAACCTTGTCTTTGGGATAAATGCTTTTTCAGTCCTATTGGAAAGTACTATTGGAGTCAAAAACCTTTGTGCATTTTGCACAGTTTTTTCAAATGGAAACTGTTTTTGGTAACTGAAATAACAACATTATATGTCAAAAAAAAAAAAATTTTATTAGTTAACATCGTTTTTGAAAGGACTTTTTTTTTCATAAAATGAGAAGAAAAGTTAGTTTTATGCTTACATACTCAAAATAAGTTTATAAAATGCCAGAATACAAAAAAAAAAAAAAAAAAAAACATTAGCCAAAGTTGCTTTGTGAGAGTTTCTCAGGTTGATGTTTGATTTGCTATTAAAATTCCAACTCTTAATCACCTATAATGAATGCACTGGTATCACACTGTTTACTTGCTTATTTTAATGAGCTTGTGGCCTTAGATATACTTTGCAAAAACATCAAAAAAGAGCCAGGAGTAATGATTTTAGAGTCTTAATAAAAAGAAAAAGAAAATCAAACACAATTTCTATGAATCATTTAATAATTGGTGAATAAACAATGAGAATAATATTGTGCTATTCCAGCACAAAATCATAGACTTATTAACATATGGAGTCATTATTGTGATGAAAACTGTGAAAAGTGTAAAAGACCTTTTTTTTATATAAATTGTGACATTATCTGGTCTAGAGTGGGAGACGGTTCAGAGAACTCTAACGCTCCAAATGATATTCCACCATCAACACTCATTCTATTTAATTATCTATCTTTTAATGAAAAAAAACAAAAATGTTAACTCATAGGCACCATTCAAATGCATAGTAAGCAAGTTTGGTTGGCAAACCCAATAAGTGACCCTTGATTTTCAATGGTAACCCCCAGACTTTAACAACCTTTCAGAAGAAGTCAACATATGAACCATGATATAGAGCCCACTTGATTGTTTCCACATAAACTAATAGAATAAACTTTATGTAATAGTGCTGGAAACTCATTGTGTCGATCCTGACAAAATAAACATATCATGCTCCAAGGGTTTGAGTTAAGAAACATTGGAAATCTACCCACAGGCAAGATGGCGGTTATTTTAAGGGTTGTGTTAGCAGGTCATACTAAAATTTTTTTAGCTCCAAGCAGCACTATGTAAGGTGATACTTTATTAGCCACAGGGTTAGGGATCTGACCTGGCCTGACCTGCTCATGTCATCGTTCCCTGCTTCAGCAATCTTGCCAAAGGTTAACAATCAGATCAGCACATGCACACACCTGAAGGTTCACACCCTCTTCTGAGCATCAGACATAACAAGTACAAACCTGACTCTTTCATGTATTAACCATTAACCTTTAGATAGTCTTTTGCTAAACTAAACATAACACTGCCCCACAGTAGGAAGCCATTACTCCAAACGATGGAGTGCACACACTGGAGTGCTTTCACGGATATTTTTTAAGAAATACTTCCTAAATTAAATTTAAATATCCCAATCCAACTCTGAAAAGAATTTCCCAATGATCTTTCTACAACTTTACTTGTTGGTGATGGTCTGGTTACGTAATGGTTGAGCCAAGAACAGGGTAGTTATGCACAGGGCAGCGAGAGACCAAAGACACAGTATATTTGCATAAATTCCAACAATATATTCTGAAAGCAGGAAAATGTGTGCAAATAAATATAGAGAAAAGCAAAATAGCAAACAACAACAACAAGGAAAAAGAGTGGCGCTGACAGATGATACACAGGTGAATGCAGGGGTGCCTGAGTAAATATTTGTGTCGAGGCTGTCACACCCTCTTCCTTTGCAGGAAGCATTTTGGGCAGAGGGATTAGTGAAACACGGGCTGCAGGACAACTCACACAGGGCAGTTTGAAATGTGTGTGTAAGAGTGTCTCTGTGCGCCTTGTTTTCCCCTTTGCTACTAAATGAAGACAGCTCTAGTGAAGAATTTGCTACTATACCATTCAAAAGCAACTACTGGGTGGTCTGGTCAACTAAAGGCTATAGGTGGTCTTTGGACCTATACGTTTTGTTATAATACTGGAACATTATATACAGTAACAGGCTAGAACAAAATGCCATATGATGTATACATATTTTTTATGTTTAAAGGGGTGTTGTCTGCATGTGTCTGCCTTCTAAAGCCTTATAATGTGAGAGTGTGACTGTATGCATTCTCACCCCATTAAAAAACAGCTGTTTTCTTTTAGAAAACGTTTAGAAAAAAACAGATCAGGAACGCAGCTCGATCACTTGACATGGCTACTCTAAGTCATTTACTGACTGAGAGTAGACGGCAATTATTGCTACAATTGACAAATAATTTTGTACAAATAAAAACTGCAAAAATCACTCTGTTATAAAAACAAGTAGATAGACACCAATTCAAAAATTATAGTCCCGTTTCTCTACTTCCACAGTTGTCTAATATTAAAAAAAGAAATGCTTCATTAAAAATTTAAATTTGTGCTCATCATAGAAGAAATTAATTGATAACAAATATCTGAAAGTCAGTATGGTTTTAGATCACAGAGATCCACAGCTGTGACAATCCTGGAACAAACAGAGGAAGTCACCAGCCTCATAGATAAAGAGAAGTTTGCAATCTGTCTGTTTATTTTCCCAAAAGAAAGTATTTGACAAAGTTGATCCCAATATATTATTCAGGAAACTAGAGAATTAGGGTGTATGTTGAAGAGGTTCTAGAGTGGTTGAAGAGCTATTTAAGTAGCTGGTAAAAATGTGTGAAAATGGGGGATATTCAGTTGTCATGCTTGAATATTGAGACTCTTTAAGAAAAAGCTCAGACTCTACATAGGCGTATATGATCTCTGTCATCTGGTCTACAGGTAAGGCTTGCATGAATTAAGATGTGTATAGGTAAGTTTGAATGTATATATGTATATCTATATGTGCATAAATGTATTTTTTTGCTCAGTTAATGGAGCAATACGGACCCATAAAAATAATAGGAGTCAGGAAGACTATTGGTGTTAAGAATTAAATGAAAGGAGAAAGTTATGATTAAACAAGGTTTACTTCTTCATACCCCTTTTCAATCATAAGCACTACTTATATCTGTAATGTAAAGATATGTCAGTTATACATGTTTGTTTGTGTTAATTTTGAAATTTTACTGGATTGTTTGTAATAAATTTATTAATTTATTAATTACTTTATTCATTAATGATTTACATCACATATTGGGCCTTTATGGAGACATGAAGAATACTACTGTTAAAATGAGAGCTAGAGCTATAAAAATTTAATTTCGCCAACAATGAACAATCAAAAAAGGTTGGAACTGGACAGTTTAAGTCTGAAATCTGCATTACTTGAATGGTGATTACAAAAGAAATCTGAGCACTACGTTTTGAAAGATAGAAAAGGTAGAGGTAAACCATGCAAGCTTTGATGCAAACCACTGCACTTAACAAAGACACTTAAGCTCAGACTTGAGGCGATATATATTCTTGCAGTTCAAAGCAACAGCACTAAATGAGTCAATTTGCTTGAGTGTGTACACCTACAACAAATGTTTGCAAGTGTATCCAGGACAAAGGTGCATGGTGTCTTATAACTGGGCTGAAACTGGTGACCATAAAGATTCCGGGAAGGCAACAAGCAGAGTAACTCAAGTGGACAAAAAAACAAACAAAAAAAAACAAAACTAAAAGGATAGTTTCAGTCCCTCTTAAAAGAATATACACTGTATGCAGCTCAGTGCAATGAGGAATTCCAAGAGGTCTATATTGGGAATATATCAGCCTCTCCATAGACATATGGTTCAACACATGAGATCAAAGTTCTCAGGACTTACAATTTTAGGTCAGAAAAGAGAGGAGTTAAGGAGGCCATATATGTCAGAAGAGATAAGCCAACTCTAAACAGCGGGGGAGGCAGAAGAGTTTAACTTTCAAAAACATATGGCCCAGCTTCAAAATCAATGCTTAGCCAGCGTCAAACCATTTCAGATCAGATATTTGATGGAGAGCATCCTCTGCTCCTGGATCACTATTTGGCACAGGAGTTACTCTGCAGTAGAGAAAAATATGCTGCACTGGCAAGCAAAGGCTGCGCAGAGGACTGTAGGATGCAGCCTATGCACCACAAGCAACATTTATAACTCAAACTGCAGGAGACGATCCTCCCTTTTTACCCCACACAATGATTTCTCCTGCATTTAGGCAGGAGGCTACAGAGCACAAGGAGCAGGACCATCAGACCGAACGTTGGAGGACTTTTGTAGCCTTTGCTGCCAATTGAAACACCCCCAACAGCAACAATCATTCACAGACAATATCCTTTTACTGCAGTTTGGATCAACTCCAAACTTTGCCTAATTACACAGCATATCATCTAAACTTTCCACTAGCAGAACATCTCACAGCTCAGAAATGGCACAGTTTGTGTGGTGTTGTATATAGCTGTGTTCTAACAGCCTTGTGCTATTATAGTGCTATTCAAGGTCAAATTCAGGTAAATTGTGTTATCCCCAAGGGGAAATTTATTGTTCAGACAGGAGTGAAAGAGAACAATTGAAAAACACATAAAAAAGCCAAATTACATCATGGATTTGGAACTGACCAGGTTAAAGATTTTTTTTTCAGTCTGTTCGTCTTACAATATTGCATTTTGCTTTTCTGTCCTGATGTTTAAAGAGAGAATTTTGCTCAAAAAGGATGGTTAGGATCTGCTAAAATTATCCTAGCCTTCTATAGGGCTCTGGACTCATTGAGATATTTCTAGTCATTGAGAGATAGTTAATGTTGGGAGCTGGAGAAGTACCACCTTCCTCCAGCAGAGTCTGCCGTGGATCCTCCTGAGTCGAGCCTCCTGCACAGCTGGAGCTCATTCCATCATCAGAGGATCCACAATATTTAAGCTGTCTTCAGACCTTCCTCAACGCCGCAGTGTTGATCCAGTTGGTTAGCACCTAAGCCTAGTATCTCTGAGAACCTTAGTTGACTTTTGAATCCAGACTGGATTCTAACCTTTGTCTGTTTTCCAGGAAACCTGTTTTTCTCCTGTGAAGCTCAGGAAGAGCTTAACCTGCCGAGCCTGCCCTCTGAGCCAAACCTGAAGTCTCTCTCTGGATTCCCATGCAGCTCTGGACTAAGAGCTGGAAACTCAAAGCCAAGGTCAGCTCACTCTCAAGAAGTAAGACGCTGAAGCAGCTAACAGACTCTGATGAACAAACAATCTCCGGACCCAACAGTTTCCCTCTCAAGGCTTTAACAAAGAACCCTCAAGGTACAAATCTGAAACTGTCTGAATCAAACTCCTCTGAGCAATCGCTAATTGAACTGTCTCCCACGCAGACTCCAGTGAACCAGTTCCCCAGGCCTGAACCAGTACCAGTGGTTAACTATGTGCTTGTAACAATAAACATTGTTCAACGTTTTACTTCGGTTTCCGTCTCCGTGGTGTACTGCATAACTGGGTCTCACTTGTGAACCCATCATGACAGTTAAGAAATTTTACTTCAAGCATTATCAGTTCTTTAATCTATACTGTTAGCTTTCTCTATTTATAGTGCCCACTTTACTTATTTCATGTATATTCATCTTGATTATTTTTATACAATGTAAACTCTGTTGTGGTAATTGGCTTTCGTTAAAGGTACAAACTTAAAAAAAAAACATTCTATTTCATGTTTTAAAACGTGTAAAATGACAGTAAAGTTATTTTAGTTATTTATTTTCATAAGGTGATTTTGAAGTGATGTTCTTTAGATGTGCCCCATGCTTTTAAAGTGTCTTGTCCTTGCTATATTTGATTTGGCCTAAATTATTTTGAATTAACATGTGTGTTATGCTATGCAAAACAAGAAACGTGATTTACCTCTACAATGCTGCGCAGGTCCTGAACGTAGGTTCTCTCTGTATCCAGTATCTCCTGTACCACCCGGTCCACATATGTCTTTGGTCCTTGCATAGGGTTTATCTTCTCTCCAACCTCTGCGCTCAACTTTGGCTGTAAATGTTCTACTGCAGTCTGTCTCCTGCCCTCTCCACTGTTTGCCTCATCTTCATCTTCACACCCCAGCTGTCTAGCTGGGACCAGTTCCAACCGAATCGCCCCAGAATCCCGATCAGAGGTGATGGGATTACATTGAGGGGATGCAACAAGAGTAGAACGGCTGCCCAAGGAGCAATGACTGTCCCTGGAGGAGGCGGAGGAAGAAGTGGAGCTGTAGCTGATGGGTCGATCAGTACTGTCAGGAGAGGAGTCCATACTGATGGCAGAGCAGTAACGCAAAGAGGCGTGGCGGAGGGCCAGGTTGTGAAGGCAGCGTGAGGGGTTGTCAACGGAGCTCAGGTCTGAGCTAGAGTCCGGGATCTCAAGAAGTGGAGGCAACACATCAGGCAGGTAACTATAATCGTCTGAAGGAAAACAACAGAGAGAAATAAACATTAATAAGGTCAATGTGAAACACCAAACTATCTCCTTTACCATACACAGTGTTGCAGGCTTTGGTGGGACATTTGATTGAACTTTAAATGGTAGAGTAGGCCAAAGCATCACTAAGCAAAATGGAAGGGCATTTTGAATGTATTACGCAGAATAGAAAACTGATCAGAACGGCGAACAAAAACCATTACAGTATCATCATCATCATCATCATCATCATCATTATCAACATCAACATATACGCATAAGAGCAATTTAAATGCATGTCTCCATATACATCCAATCTAATTCAAATCAGTTTATTTATTTAGTGCCAATTCACAGCACATGTGATCTCAAAGCATTTTGCAGAGACAATTCAATCAAATCACACAGAGAGAAAGGTTAAAAGTTTTCTATCCAAGGAAACCCAGATGATTGCATCGAGTCATAGACTTTGCAGGATTCACTTCACCTGCGTGTGCCTATGGCAACAGTAGACAGATTGCATCATAATGTTGACTCTGATGTCTATATTGATGTTCAAAAGTCAAATGCTAATTTAATATCTTAATGGAATGAAGACATGAATGCTAAAAGACTTCTCGTCTGCAGTTGCAAGTACTACTTTACATTTTTACAGAGTCCATCTATTAAGCGCTCTGATACCCGACCATAATCCAACTGACAGCAGTTTAATTGAATACCAACTGTATAAGTAATATACTGCATGTACTTAAAGATTTATGCTCAGTTCCTCCAAATTATTTATTCATTTCCTTTAACTGGTATAAAAGCAGAAAGTAGTCACAGAACCACCAAGGTAAACAAACTTGAAAAAAACCAAACATATCAGACCAAATCATAAGTGAGTGTGTATTTGTTTGAACACTGCAAACTATGCACACTTCACGTTATGAATGAAAGCTCTATTTCATTGCGTTCAAATGGGAGTCAACCGTTTTTACAACAGTGTCTACTTGTAGGAATGTTTTAAATGCCAGTTACTGGCCTCCCAGGGCCCCACAGTCATTCTGACTTCACATAAAAAATTTAGCTTTTCTGACAAAAAGGGTCCTAATAAAGTTTTCCGAAGCTCAACCATGTTCCTCAACAAAGCAAGGAGCCATGGTGTACCAGCATCTCCCATGTTTTAGCAACAGTGACATCCAGAAGCCTTCAGTGAGGTAAGACTCAGCCTCCACCTTTCTCACTTCAAAGCAATGACAGATCACAGGTTCAACTTCAAAACATGAAACATGAAACTAAGAACAAGCTCAAAGGGTCCAGCTCCATACCCACTCTCTCCCTTTTCAAACAACAGGCCCTCCTGATATAGCAATGGCTCTTTTAAAGCCGGCATTCTGGTTGGACTGGTTTCTGAAAAAAAGATCACAGGTTGGATTTATCATGAAAATGAGGACTTTAAGCCTACTCTGAGATATTTGACAAAATCCCATTTCAACCCTTACAGTACTCAATAACATTATTTTTATGTATACAGACAAGGGGTTTCCCAACTTTTTTTTTTTTTTTATCAATGCAGAGCGATGTAGAATCTTTGCCTCTTAAAATGCTTGAACATTTTCAGTCGCACTTGCAAAAACAGTTTTACTGGCACAAAAACATATTTTGGTCCATAGCTTGCTCATTTGAATAAGAAGTGTCTCCTATTTTGAATGGGGAGTGGTGGCCTAGTGGTAAGGGCATAGAGCTTGGAATCCTGATGTTCTGGGTTCAAGCCCCACTGCCGCTCTGGGTCTCTATAAAGTCTCTTAACTGCACACTGCTCCCAGGGAACCCTGTGATCACAGCCCACTGCTCCTCAAAGGGATGGGGACAAATACAGAGGTAAATTTCTCAAATGTGAAATCAATTAAAGTTCAATTCTTATTAATTTTCTATGTTCAAACAGATCGTCTGTTGTATATGGGCTCATATGAAATTAATTTCGTCTCAACAAACCACTACTCATTATGATAATATGCCAAGTGTTCAATTTAAACAAATGCGCTGCTTTTCGATGCTACAAAATAAAATGTTCATATATTTCTGACTAACTACTGCCATATATTTCTAACATACAAGCAGACATACGAAACAAACATAGAAGTACTGAGTTATAAAAACTTTCTATGTTAAAAAAAGTAATAGTAAGCTAACTTCACAAGGTGCTCCGTCTGGGGCCAAAATAGTTGAGCAGATGAGCTCTTGAGCTAGTTTTCATCTCACAGGGATGAAAGAGAGCACATACAGTTAGTCACAGTAAAAGCTGAGTACATATTTATGTCTAGGAGAGAAACATGAGTAAGCACTGAAAAATCGGCCCAACTCTATCATCTATAATCTGAGGTGTTGACGGCAGAAACCCAGCTGATATTTATTGATAGGATGGTTTCAGAGTCTGGCAAGAACAGACCAGATAAAGCCACTAAGACAAGAATAAGTAGAGATAACAGTTATTGATGGAACTTAACAAATATTGCAGAATGGGAGAATAGACTAAAGAATTAGGCAGTATGATGAAAAGCTGTCCTTATGTCCTCTAGCAGTGTACGCCTATAGGAGCATAACTATAGAGATGGCTCAGGATAACCTGACCCACTCTAACTATAAGCTTTATCAAAACTGAAAGTTTTTTAGCCTAGCCTTAAAAGTAGACAGGGTGTCTGTATATTGGACTAAAACTTGTATTTGGTTCCACAGGAGAGGAGCCTTGGAACTAAAAATGTGCAGAAACGTGTTTTGCAGTCCTACTTTTTTTTTTTTTTTTTTTTAAACAATTCTCTTAGTGAAAAATCACTCTACATTATAATTTTTTTATATTGTTTTTTTTTTTGGTACCCTTCTGTTACAGCACTGTTTGATTGTTTTGACTTAAATAACTAACAGTGTTTGTTTTTCTTTTGTTTACTGAACATTAAATTAAAAAGTATTAGTAGACGCTTACGTTACAAACGTAAAAAAAAACAAAACAGTTTTTAGCATCATCCTTGCTCAACCTTTTGTAGATTATTATCAGATAAAATCAATACTCCTGAACTTTCCATCAAAAAATATACAATTGTAACTGAAATCCAAAGCATTGAACACTAAAAAAGAGTGTTTGAGGCATAGATGGATCCCAGCTTTCTCTACTTAGAATCCTGCTCCAGTGACGCCAAGAAAAGCAGGAAAGAACAAAAACATCTAAATACTAAAGTGGCATGAAGTTTTTGTTTCCCTCTGACAAGTTTGGAGAGGATTTGCTGTTTGTTTTTTTGTCCTCCAAATGTTTGCAATCCCAGCCTTGCCCCAGTTTTCAACTATGAAAGATCTGAAAAAACAACGAATCTGAGTAAAATCAACTCACACAACCGCCAACGGTCTCGGCTTTCAGTAAGCAACGCTCTGCTTTCATGCATACAATGCAAAAAGACACAGATTAAATTACATCCCACATCATTAAAAGGTAACTACCAATTTCTGTTGCTAAAAAAAAAAAAATATTCAAGACTCCATAGATATGAAAACCAACGCAGATTGCCAAATTGTCCTATTGCTAATTAATTCAGCTAATGTAGGTAGAATAATAAGCTATCTGCATCCTGCACATAGAGACTAAAATATGAGCCAATAAAAAAGCCAAAACACCACCAAGAGGTTGCCCCATCTTGTGTTTGCCCACCCCCTCTGTCCAACCCTTCAGCTTCATGTTTCGGGCACACCCTGTCCGTTTCCTTGGTGAACTGACTCTCTCCCCTCTCACACATGCACACATCAACCTCTGCAATCTTAACGCACACATAGGCAGAGAGAAGATGACCAGGATTTGGTTACCTACTATCCAGATTATTTTCAACTTGATCCTAGTAAATGATCTCTAATTATGGTCTTAAGTATGCAGGCTCTTCTGTGTATGTGTTGTTTGTCTCTGCACGTGCACATGAGGATTAAGGGTTGTGTGTGAGGCCAGTGTTTTCAGCCAGTGGAGGGAGAGAGTGAATACAGCGAGTGTCTGAGCAACCTGGCTTCCATCCCTGGCTTTCATTAAACTCAACAAAGAGAGAGGATTTCATATGTTCAACATTAGGCCCAGCTGAAAGGCAAACACTGACAGCCAGAGAGAAGCAGAATGAAGAGTGGCAAACACCAAATACAATAGATTTTATAAATGATTTTGATTATTAAAATGCTTAAATAAGGATTTATATGAATATTTTAAAAGAAACCAAGAGGAAACCAGGCTTGTCATGTATGTGCACAATAAAAAAAAAAAAAAAATCCAGTATAATTTATGCAAAGATTTTGAGTTTTATCCACAACAAAAGTGTTATTACATTAATAAAAGATGTGAAAAAGCTACTTTCTTCCCATACAGCTTTTCAAATATGCTTTCTTCTCTGTTTGGTGTATTCTAGTGGCAACATTATTGCTCCATTAACAGGTCTGACACAGTTCCTACAGTATTTTAGAAAGCTATCTCTGTCATAGTTCTGGTTCTGTTATGTTTTCTTTTGAGTTTCAGTTTTACTCTGCTTCATGTTTTCTTGTTTTAGTGGTTTAATTCTTATTTTGTTGTGTTTTCTGGTTGTTTTCAGGTTTTTATTTGTTGCCCTCTGCTGCCCTCTTGTGTTCTCCTCTTTCTCTAGCTCTTTTCCTGTCTGCTCTGTTCACACCTGCTTCCAATCTGCTCGTTAGCCCTTTCTTTGTTTCAGTCTCCCATAAATACACCCTCTGTTCAGTTCCTCAGTGCTGGTTCCTCGTCAAACTTCCTCCAACTCTGTCTCTCTGAGTCTTCCCCCTCATGACAGTCTTCCCCCTGATGTCTCTATGGTTTCTGGTTTGTTTGACTTTGTTTTCATGTTTTGATTTTTTTATTTCCTGCCTCCGTGTTCAGTTGTTTTTTTATTCATCATTAAATGATCAAGAAACTCACCTCTGCCTCCCTGCCTCCCTGCCTCTGCATTTGGGTCAACAAACCTCAACCAATTCCTGACAATCTCCTTAAATAAAGAAATTTTAGGGAATGACAATACGTTGATTAAAATAAACCTTTTATAGCCTTTTATTTTCAGACTATATTTCTTATATGAACCCTACAACTTGTGGTTATGTCTACTATTTCATTCTAATTTAAACATTAGTTGCAACTTGCTGGAAATTCCACATTTCTTCATGGAGTTAATCAAATGTTATAATTAACTCTCTCATCATAATCATCTCATTATCTCGAAGAATATGATTTTCTTGCACTAAAAAAAGAGACAAACATCTCTGTTATCATGAGATTACAGAAGGTGATCTCACGGATCAGTCACATCAGAATCAATAGTGACAGGCGTCTCCGTTCTTGACCTGTATAATTTAGTACTATAAAAATGTAGTCATGGATAATCTTTGAACTATGCACAGACATAAAGATTAAAGCTCTTAACCACACAGAGCGTAAATATTTCTCTGTGTACAGGGAAAGGCTTCGCACTTTCTCATCATACTTATTCTGTCACTTTTAAAATCATTAAAACTAATCCTAAACAAGACTTGCATAAACGGAACATTCACAAGCCTGCCAGTGTAACAGACTCTCAGTGTACTGAATCATAACTACTCAAACAGAAGCGCAGTGATTTCCCTCTGCTGGTGCTAGCCAGTCGGACAAGCCTCGCTACCAGTCCAGCCAGGTTTAATGACTCATGCTAAATTTCGACGGTTCACTTCAGTCGTACTCTTTACAGCCACCTGAAGTGGTCTTTGTTGTAAAGTGGTCAGCAAACAGCGGAGAGCAATGCTCCCTCTTTACGGCCCCGGGGCCTCACAAGCAGCTCAAAAACCTCTAAGAGCACTTTGAAATAGACATGTCTTTTAGTTATAAAAACTGTGAAAAATTACTTTATATACTTTATACATAAACATCACTGAGCAAAACCATTTTCTATGCTTATTTAAAGTCAAGTGTCTCCCTTAATCACGGGGTCCTAACAGGAGAATACACAGACAATATGTAGCAAGGGGCTCCAGCAAGAAACATCAAACATGTGATTCCCAGGGTGTATCTCTCTGCAGGAAAACACAGTCCAAGGAATATCAAAGAAGAGAACTTCATCCTGTAATGGCAGCCACTTGAGCAAATACCTACTTGCTTTGGCTACTTCAAGAGACTGAAATGAAAGAGCAGGAAACATTTTAGAGTTAGATAAATACATTACAGAGCCAGACAAATAAAGTCCCATGGACCAGACCTGCTTACATATAGGTCTCTGCTGAATTTGCATGACAAATGCAAATATATGCAAATCATTAACATGAGACATTTAAGCACCAGATGTGAAGCGCTTTACAGAAACTACTGCACAATCTTGCTCATCAACACTTTGGTCTTTACCTTTAGGATTGATTAGAATTATTTATGTACCAACAAGATCAATCAATTAGCCACTGCTCAAAATAGAACACATTAATAGGGTCTAGCTTAAAAATGCCTATTTTATGTACACACAGACACATCACGTATAAAACTCTGGCTTGCTTGAAAAGTTTCAACTCGATCTCAAAATATCAGGCTTCAGAGTACAGGGAGAAAAAAACATATTTGTTAGAAATAAAAGTCGTTTTTAGAAACTACTTTGTGTGCATTTAAATCATAAAAGAATAATAAAAGTTACAACCTTTTGTTCGATTTAAAAAACAAGTTAACAAAGAACATCCTTTGGTAAATGCTAAATTTGAACCCCTTTTTCTTGGGGGATACAATGCACCGTAATATTTCTCCTTTGGAACTTCTGTGCACTATTTCATACAATTTTAGGACTGCATTTCAGGAATTGAAGCCTAGATGGCAAATTTATCTCCTTGCATAATTAAAAAACTTAATGACCTTATATGCATGCCGAATCGCAGATCAAACTTTTGTTGTATGAACACTTTAAATTGAAATGGATATTTCCAGGGGCTTTTGGAACAGTCATGAAAAGCTGTAGTGTTTCATAGTCAAACTATATTGGAGCTATATAACAATGCCTTGAATGAAAATGTTCAGAGACAAACACAGAGGGAACAATGGATGCCTTGTAGAAACATTTAAGCCAGTACTGTTTGATGGGTTGCTTTTTTTTTTACATTTCAAGCTACTCTGTAGAAAACACTGCAGAAACATAAGATATATATATCTAGTATATCTAATAAGGGTTTTGCAAACACCAACACTCAAAGCTGCCCAAATAATATCCAGAACCAATAGATTTTTTTTAATGAAAATACCAACAAGTTGAATGACTTTCTTTCCAGCTATTTCTATCAGGTAATAAAAAATATTCTATAAACATTTCACTCTTACCCACTTTTATATATCCCGCTCATAGCCAGTCATAAACTGACTTCCGAACATTTTCTTTTTCCCTTCCTGTCATTGTTTTTCTCCATCATCAGATTTTGTGATGAAACTGAAAACACATCTGGCATTTCTTAACAATTCGGCTTCCACCAGACATTCCTTACAGTCACACCATGTCTATTCTTTTCTGTTCAAGAAAATAACCATCGCCCAACCTGTACATCATGTGGTACTGACCACCATGGCTCAAGTGTATATTTTGGGCAGTGTTTTATCTCTTAGGCTCAATAGAAACAACAAAATAAAACTCTCCCACAATGAAGGCTCATGAAAATAGCAAATATTAATTAAAACTAGTAAGGCTGGCTTGCAACAGGTTTGTCTTTTTTCCAGCGACGGTTGGGATTCATAGTGAGGTTTCCATTATAAGAAGTTTCAAAACTGCTGCTCTTCAAATTACATTTAAAAAAGCACCTCAATAAATACAAAAACTCTTTAAAATTTCAACTGAAAACAGACAGTTTTTGCAGAAAAAGGACATGTTTCAACAACAGTGTGCAGCACCAAGACTACACTTTACACAACTTACAAGTAGTTTAGTCAGAGTTGCTTGTGGGTTCTTGTTTATTATACTGTCTCTTCCAGATGGCAACTCAATCTTTAACGGTCCTGAATGCTTCTAAGTAGAAACTCAAGAACTCTGAATGGATAACTAACACCAGTTGCAGTGCAGCAGCCTTTGTTTTCACTTTGGCAGTGTCTTTAACCTCTGGGACATGAGTAACTGTGAGGAAGAGTGAGGGATGAGGGGTAGATGTCCCAGAGGAATGAAAGTAGGAAGAAAAGATGAGAAAGAAGGCCAGAGGTCAAACACCACCCACTCCCATAATTTTTCCTTTCTTCCGTTCCCTCACTGATATTTATTACAAATTCTGCCTTTTGCTTTAACTCAATCTACCCAGACAATCACTACCTTTATAATAGTCTATGCTTCAGAAAATCAAGACTAAACAACTAAATTATTGTGCAGCCACATGTTCCCAGGTTACACAGGGTCCATTTGAGCTCTGTCCTTATCTCTGATAGAGATACAGCCTAGATCGCAACTGACGCTAAAGACCCTAAAATGTCGCTCTGGATTTCACACTGCAACCTTTTAATGTGGAGAGCAAAAGGAGACAGATAGAGAAGCCAGAGAGTTTGGAGACATGGAAAAGGGTGAAACATAGGATTGGAGACTGGGAGCATGTTTTCCACTGAACCTGATGCCAAACCTATAAGAACAGCACAGATTAGGGTAATATACTCAAATGTAATTCTTCGACATTAATTGCTAGAGCAAAACAAGAGAAGGTAGAAGAGAATACAACTCCTCTTTGAATAATATTCTTGGCGAATACTTTTGCAGGAATCCTGATCTTTGACCTTTGTACTTTTAGGCTTTTATGGCCTAAGAAAAAACAAGGTAAACACACAGGATGCAGCTGGGGCATCAATTAACAACAACATTTTCCCGTACAAAAGTATAAATAGTCATCATAACTAGGGCTGAAAAATTTTACTGAAACAATCTTGATTATATATTGATCATAGACTAATTCAGTAATAAAACATTTTGCTTTTAAGATGAACAATCCTCTTATGTCCAATAATATGCTCTAAGTAGAGGTCTTCAAAGGGCACAGCTTTAGCTTCACTTGGTTTTAATTCAGCGTAAAATCTTCCTTTCATGAACCTTTTGCCGTCCAATAATTAATCGAAAAAAATTGCACATTAATCAATTAGCAAAATACTCATTACTTTCAGCCCTAATCATAACCATAAGATATTTACAGTTTATATTTGCACAATTTAAAGAGATAGTTTAGGACTTTTAAGCAGGTTTCTGTTTAAAGTTTATATCTAGGGGGGATTGCCACCTAAATAAATCTTCTGTGTAACTTAGCAGCTTATTCATAATTCATTTTTCAATGCAAATGTAGGGTTTGATTGTTCATAGCATTTATAACATAAACCAGTTGGATTTGTCTGAGACTGGGGTTGTTGGTCCCCCTTAGAGAATCTGTTGGTTTCAGCTTTCTCTTCTGAACTTGAATAAATAAAGACATCATCATATTTAGCAACTTTAGGTAAGATATTAGCTGATATCAGCCTTTTAACAAAACTTCGCCTCACTCAACTCTTTTTGGCTTTCATGGCCTCGTAAAATCTACAGTATGTAAACACATGTGCACAGCCAAAGGAGTAATTAACCCCATTTTAACATAATACAGTAAAAACACTCAAAACAACCGCAACACATATAACATATTAAGCTACCCTAAAGATAAAGTGTCCAGTTTCTTTGTTTTTGACATTGTGGAGACAGCCCTCAGGAATGTGCAGTGTAGTCATAGCTCAATGTTGCTGAGGGAAAAGCATCCACTGTCCCTATTTTCAGACACCTCCAGTCTTCAACTTACCCACAGGACACCCATGCAACACTTGCAGTTCACACCCTTCAGCCTTCTCTGTGACAGCAACTTACTAGACTCAATTTCTGACATGATTGAAAAAAAAAGTCCTACAGCTGGGGCTGTAGGGTGGCCTCTTTGGTTTGGGTGGAAAAACTAAACTAGCAAAACTTTTCCAGGATTTGATCATAACCATCCAACCATGTGTACTTATGTGCTCAGAATGGGCACCCCCTCCCCTCCCAGTGGACATGCAGGGTGGGTGGAGAAGAATGGAGTACTCCATTGTCTCCAGCACCTCAATTCCAAAGAGTTTGTGCTAAAAAGTAATTATTCCCCCTCCTCTCCTTTATTGTTTCATACCCATTTGCAGCCTGCAGACAGCTGCTGCCCTTTGAAGCTCTAAATTGGGTCACAGGCTGCAGAATGGCCCCTTAACATGCAGTGAGAGAGAAGCAACACATATTTATTAAAAGATTTTTCAGATACCAATAAATCTTATTAATAAACTGAGGACCACACAGAAATAGTGTGATTGGGAATGAATACTGCAGTTATAAAATTGACTGCATAAGCTTAAATAATATTAGAATTTACAAATATTGGCATGTTTAATATCCTCAGAGACAGAAATCCAGTATCATCACATAAGAAACTTGTCAGTGCATATTTAGGAATAAAATAATAGTTTGATAATGTCCCTTCTTACCAGTAGGCATTTTGTGGCCTTTCCCTTCAGCAGAAATGAAAGCAAAAAGCTTTTCAAAAGTGATGACAGGGAAGTTTAGAGGGATCCTGGACTTCCTTAGGTCACATATCCAGAGTTTTCCAAAAAGTCTTCATAACAGCTCCAGAAAAAGAAAAAAAAAACCCTTAAATTCTCCAAATTCTCAGAGGCATTGTAATTCTTTTTTTCTTCCTTGAAGTTGGTGTGCGCTCCAGTCCTAAATAAGGTACACAAGAGCTCACACACCAAGGCTGGGTTTCCTCCTCAACTCAGTCTTCCAGCTCTTTTCTTTAACTCTCTTCAGCTTGCCAAGGATCTCCTCTTTCTGCTTCTGTCTCTGAAAGCTTCTCTCCCCCCCACTCTCCTGCATCCACAGCCTGCATGTGTGTGCCTGGAAGTGTTCATGTGTTTGCATTGGAGTGTGTGTTTGTGTGTGTCAAAGTGAATGGCCTCTGCTCTCTCATGCTCCCCTCCCTGCTGGGTATTCCCCTCCCCCTGACTCCTCCTCTCCTCTGCAGCAAATTACAAGGATACGGGAATCCTGCATTAAGTGCCTTTAGTCTTTATTTAAACTCTCTTATCGTTTATGGTCTTTAGCTCTTTTATTCAAAACAGTCTAGACCCAAACTGAACTTTTTGGATAGTACTTAAAAGTTTCCACACCAAGAAAAAGTTCTTATGTGCATCTTTTTTATAGTCCGCTGAACTGTTGCTGTTGGTGCACAACTGGATAGATTGCACACTGATCCACCCTTCACAAGAAGGAAAGGGGGTTATGGGTTATCAATAGGTGGCTTGGACAAAAGCTTCCCATTCACTCAGAGAAATAAGACTGCTTTTTGTATTGCGGATTAGAGAAAAAGGAGAGCAGACTGATTACAAAGCATTCCTAAAGAGTAAGAATGCCAAACACAGATTATTATTTTGCTTAATATTATTATAGTAAAGAAATATGTAGCTCCAAAACGGGATTGAACTGGACTAATGTTGTTATTTTACTCCATATACCTTTTTCAGTAATAATAAAGTGCTCTGATGCTAAACCCCTCTATGTTCATATTAACTAAACTTAAAAAAAAAACAAGTGATATCAAAGTTTAAAGAGTAATTTTTTCCAAAAGTATGTTAATCAATTAAACTTAATATTAATCTAATTACTGTGTTTAAAAAACTGTTGGTTTTTTAACCTGAGAATAAGTAGGTTGGCACTTTTTTGCAAGAAAACATTTTGCAAGTGGGGCGATTCTTAAAGAGTAGATTTCAGATAAAAGTTTGCTTTTACATAGTTAAAGAAATAAAAAAATATTGGAATTACTTTAAATACAATTAAAAAAAAAAACCAAAAACAAAAGATAATAATAATGAAGCAGCCAAATATGTAATTAAAGCTGCACTGATATTGTAAAAAGAGCTCCTGGTCATTTGAAAAAAGAAACTTCAAACCCAATCATTTATTCAGTATTTTAATGGATACATATAGACTGCTAATGAAAACAGAAATTTGTGAACAAGAAATGCAGTCTGTACAGAAATACACTTGGAGTCAAATTCAAGCTCTGGTTGCAGCTGCTAATAAACAGGTGTTTCAACAATTGCTACAAGGCTTCTAGTTCACATTGGCAGGAATTCACACTGTCACACAACTTCATTTAAGTGTGTTAAGCATTGAAAAACTGACTGAAAAAGCTGCAGCAGCATGTTTAATAATGTTTAAATATCAGAGAGGTAGACGACAAAGCCAAAATATTGTTATACTGTAGAGATCTGCAGACGAAGATTCACTGAGAAATCAGTTTTTGACCAAAACTGCTAATTTTTCATCTTCTTCAGCGAAAAAACCAACAACTAAAAGTAACATTGAAGTGCAGGAGACAGATCAAGCTAGTAAGACAAGCTGTATTTTGCTATGACATGTTTCTACATACCCATGATTCATTTCCACTTCAGGAGAGCGAGAGAGAGCAGGACTTTCAGATATCAGGAACGTTGCATAGCTTTCGTTGTTTGTCTAGCATGGATAAGCTGCATGTGGAATAAAAAGAACCTTTTATTCATTCCCCTGGGAATAAACACACTGCTGTTTTATTAGTGCTAACTGAAGAGTCTCTTGCACAAGATAAAACCAGTGGGGCTGATTAATTAATTCTTTCAAACATGTTTTATTATATAATTTCTTCTACATATAAACATAAATAATAAACCATTATGGCAAGAGGAGTACAGAAAATACTTTTAATGCACTGATAAAAGGCTACATTGTGGCTAACTTTGGGAGGTTTATTTAACTTCCAGAAAAGCAACATAATTAGGACAGATAAAGTGTCCAATTGGGATGACACATGCAAGACAACCAAACCTTTTACAACAAAGCAAATCTGATGACTATTTGTTTTAACCCCTTAATGATTAGGATTGGTCACAGCAGCGAGGGGTCCTACAACAACCTCCCTTTAATTCTCTCACACAAACAGAAAAGAGCCTAAAAATCATGACCCCTCTCTTAAATGGTCAGATGAGCCGTTGACCCACGAAGGACCTCAGACTCTACTCTGAATCCAAACTGTTCACCTGCAACCCCCTCTTTACTGAAGGACACTCACATACAGACCTTCCATAATGAGTACCACAGGCTTAGCAAACATGCACAGGGATCTCTGAAAAACCTCAGTTCAACCAAGCATGACCTGTTGATGACATAAGGCTACAGCAGAAACCACTATCTGATGACCTCTGGGTGCTCCCAACACTGACCACAAGCTAGAACAACGCAGTTGGATCTGTTAATGAAGGCAAGCTTCCTTAAACTGAGTTCTTTCACCCAGAGAAAGAGCTAACAATTTGGGAATATGTTCTGTAAATCTTTCCCATGGAAAAGATTATCAGCATTCTCAATAACTGTGTTTTCCAAAAGTATTTTAAATTCCATAAATAGATATTTCGTTCCCTCGTGTGATCCAAAATAATAATAATTCCCTATTCATTCATACTTGTCCACTGAATAGAGAACAACTTCAAGCCACTATAGAGTAAGAGTAATAATTCAAGGCTCATTACTTAGGATATGTGTGAGTGTATTTGCATATAAGTGTGAAATCAAGTTCCAACTTTCGCTCAGATAGTCTGACAGCTTCTTCAAATTTGCAGGTTATATAGGAGGTTAAGTGATTCTATGGTGACAAGCGAGGTGTGAATATTAGAAAAATACATCCGGAAAGCGAGGGAGACTGTGACTAATGGCGGGAGTCTGTGGGTGGAGGGGTCATTCCTGTATGGTTTCCCCCTCCCTCTGTGAAACTGTCAATGCTGAGATGGATCATCTGCAAAAAACACACACTCCTTCTTTATCTTCACAGATTCTAAGTGGCACCATCGCTCACAGTTTCTCTAGCAGTCTGACATCTGAATCACTCAACAATTCCCCTTCTAAGAATTTGGTATGGTTGAAAAATCCTTTCCCAGTCTCATATTATAGAATACAGACGGCTCTAACTTTACAAGGTATAAGATCCTTAAAAAAACAACAAAAAAACAGAGCACTATAGTTTATGAAGTTCTTAGTCTATTTGTCATTATACGTAAATATTAACTTGCATAAAATCAAATACAAAGGTGATATTGAGCATGAAGGAAATTAACTTTAATATGTCTTTTAGAGTTTTTCTCTTGGTCTATTGTTGTTAATGTAAGCAAACATCCTCCTGTGCTCCTCTGACTGCTGAGTGCTAAATCTACTAAAGATAAACAAATAGTACCTTACAGCTTTTATATATTTAAAAACTCTAAGATAAAGCACTTTTATTTATATTATGTTCAACTTAGTCTTTTCACATAGACAGGCAGAAAAATAAAACAAATAATCTCCTGAAGCGGCGACTTTATGGTAAAAAAAAAACCTGTTGTCTGGTCTTTATGCTAGATTTTTATATAGTGCAGCAAGCACGACATGTTCCAAACAAGCTTCCAAAGCAAACCACTCCATGTAAACCTGTATCTACGTACAAGCACACCTTATTTACCTGACTATAGTGAGAACAAGCCGTTAAGCCACACTTTTCTGCAAACGTTTTTGTAAAATGACAAAATTGACTACAAATAGCCCTTTAAACTGGTTTGGATTTATTTTGATTTTTATTCAGACATTGTACAAGCATTTTTTCCAGCTGTATTTGTCCAATACTATCTTTGAATCATTTAATTAAATAAACTTTTAGAAGATCAATAAACTGATTATTACAACAGTTATGTGGAAAGGAAGACATGTTATGCTTTATGGTTATACCTATTTGGAAATCAAACTTAAATATTTAGGATAATTTACTTTTGTTTGATTTATTTGAAAATGTAGACTTGCATTAAAATAAAATGTAACTTTAGTACCATAAGACAGCAGCCTCTTCTTAAATATACAAGCTGTTTTTCAAAGTATTAACTTTAATCTACAAAAGAGATGACTGCCCAAGAGTTAAACCAGAGTTTTACATTTTTCATGTTAACAACAGCAAAACATAACCAACTGTCAAGTCACAGAATTAGGTTTTAATGCTGCTGTTAGTGCAAACTGAAGATAGATAGTTTTACTTTATAATAATAAAGGTTAAAAGTAGCACTAATATAATGGTTTCTGGAAATGTGACTGATCACATGTTTGTTTCTGCTGAAGTGTTTCCAATTAAACGTTTCGAGCTGTAGAAACTTTCTTCTGAGGAATAACTTTGAGCAGGTTTATTTTACAGAAATACTATTTATTATTTCAGACAAACCCAACTTTCATGACTTTAACTGTGATTCCTTTCAGTTTCATATTTATGAGCATTCCAGGATTCTGGACGGCATTCATCCTGGCTACAACTGTCCACTTGCAGTCCAGGGCAAGTCTAGAAATGTCTGATTCCAACAGGCAAACAGAATCTGATTGCTGCACTGGTTACAGTTTATGTAATAGAAGGAATCTCTCCAATTTTGCAAAACGAGCTTGAGAGATCACTTCCAGAAAAACAAGAAGCGTCTTTCCCGTTCCAGTAGACTAAACAACAACAAGAGTGACACAGACAAAAACCTCAATAGTTACGTCAGCATAGCAACATCAGCAGTGACATCCACAGCTAATGATGGAGCAGGGTGGAACTGTGGCTTATACAGACCATGGACATGTGTAGAAGACATTGTTTAGAGCTGTTGACAACAAGCAAGGTGTGAATTATGGGAGATAGGTAATTTATAGTAAAAATGGAGTGCAAAGAAGCAGGATCACAAAATGTGACTTACATTTATTTAATTTCCTCTTTGTTTTAGAATTGAAAAAACTAATTTATGTCTTTAGCCACTAAAACAATAGTGCATTAGGGTAGGGGAAAACAACCTGTATGGGTATACACAGTCATTGTGTGCACACTGCTGTGTGGCGGATATACAGAGGAAGCTGTGTTTGGCCTTAGATTAAAATACAGGCCTGGGGTCCCACTCCAGGAAAAGAGACCAAACAGAGGGATTTTTCCCTCCATTAGGGACATGTAGTCAATGGCCACTTTGTTAGGTACACCTCTTCAACCCTTACACAAATAGCAAACGAGCCTACTGCATGACAGTATTCAACTCTAGCTGTGGTAAGGTGTTGAAGAACTGAGCAATGGGTTAGTGAAAAAAAGGGATCTGAGACTTGTGGACAGAGGAAGTGGTTTGAGTTGTTGGAAAACCACTGATCAACTAGTATTTAAACAGATAACCATCTCTACCAGAAAAGGGGACTGGGAAGAATGTCCGGAATGATGATTTTTGTGTATAACATTATCGCTTTGATTTCAAAGATCAAAGAAGAATATGTAGAAAGGATTAGGATCATAAAAAGAAAACAATGGTGTAACTAACTCGTTCCAAGCATCCAACCATGTATAACGAAAATAATGGATGCAGGCACTTCTATCAGCACACATATGAAGACTAAATTTCAGCTGCGACATCAAAATGGTTAGTTCAAAATTGGGATAAGGATCATGAAAGCATGTCTATATACTGCCCTCCATTAATGGCTCTGTCTGGTTATAGTGGTTTAATGGCATGGGGAATATTTATTTTGAACACTTTGGGCCCCTTGGCACCAACTTACCATCATTAAAATGCCTCAGTCTATTCTAAGAACTGGTGAGGATCCTTTAAAAATCCTAATATTCCAATTCATCTGATGTCTACTTAAGCTTGAATCATATCTTAGACTTAGACAACTTTATTATCATTTTGTATACAGAGAGTGTATACAAAGAGAAATTTCGTTTATACAGCTTTCAGACAGTGAATGAGCAGCAGCTTAGCAGTGAAAAGGAACATTTCCATTTCATAAAGTGCAGAAGTGATTAAATGTAAACCGTGTAGGAGAAAAACATGGTGCAAAAGGCATTGATGTGGAAGTTCAGAGCAGTGCGCAAACAAACAAATATAAATGGCCCAAAAATGCAGTAGAAAAACATTTGAGTTGAGTTCTATTTGGTATTATGTTATCCGTGTGATGCAGAGTCTCGATTTGTGACTTGATTTAGAGTATTTTTTAACAGTTCAGCAGTCTGTTGGCAGTTGGGAAAAAGCTGCTACAGAGCCTGCTGGACCTCTTCTTCTGGGTTCTGCTGCTTGTCTGCTAGTTTCTTATATGTTCCAATGAGATCACATTACTCCAGATCACCACACCTTGATCCAATTGATCTCCCTAGAGACAATGTATAGTTGTATATTTTCGTAATGGGCTGCCACCCACACACCTGCTACCGCTATATGATGCTAAAATGTTAATTTGAACCAATAAAGTTTGAATAATGTTTTATAAATCTTTAGAAATGTGAAGACCAAAACAGAACCAACCCAGTAGGAGCAAGGTTTGATGATGATAAAATATAATAAAAACAATACTTCAGCCAAGGTGTGAAAAACTAAGATCTTAAATAGTTTAAAAACGTATTTAAAAAGCAGCTTTATGAATTTGAACCAAACATTACTCTAGCTCATACAGAGTAACCTTTTAAGAGTTTTTTTTTGTGCATCTAAGCCCTTACCGCAATCAGATTTAATCTTTTAATATAGTTTTCACAAACACTCAAACCAATAACCGATGACACAATAATAAGAGTCTCCACTGTATTGCATCTAAATGTATGTTCCTCAGAAACCGGAGTGCTCCACTTAGGACTCCTCAAATGGGGACACACCACAGAGGAGAACAGACACTATATAAAGACAAAAAAAAAAACATCCCCTCCACACACACGCAAGCACGTTTCTCTATCTTTGTTGGGACTTTTGATAGACTTCCATTATTTTCTAACCCATTTCTGCATTAGTGGTTCATACCTAACCCTAACTCAATTCACAGCTTACTCCTAAACTTAACACCTAACCCTAGGAAAGCATTTGTACCCATGTGGATGAGACATTGATCCACACTAGAGTGCTATGATTTATGGAAAAGGGTCCCCATGATGTAAGACACACAGATAATACAGATAAAAATTGGTTAAGGATGTTACTGAAAGCTCCATAAAAATAATAAAAATCTAGTTTAGGATTAACTTAGAATTAAATCACTACAGATACACCATCTTTTTTATAGCCTATCCTTGAATCTTCAAATGCAAACATTTTAACAGGTGTTCTGGGTTTAAACACAGACTGCAATAGACTGCCAAGCTGTTACAACTATACAAAGGTACCATCAGTTTTGACAAATTGAAACTTCAGCATGGGTAATTGCCGGTCAGAATTCCTTTGGTTATGTTAACATACCCAATTATGATTAAAAAAGACCTGCCACCTTTTAACAAGCTCAAACTTAAAACATCCAAACCAATGCCCCAGATTCCATTTGATTTCACACTGCTTTTTAGAATTTACTAATACTATTTTAAAGCTAGAAAGAGAGGTAACCTGTCACTCACCTCTGAGAAACCATTCACATAGCTATCCTGTTTTCAGTTGATTGTATCCCAGTATCTTTTCGCTAGTTATATCCATGTCCAAAAATTTGGGAAGTTTCTGTAAAGCCAAATGACTTAAAGCGATACGTATGAGTATTGTCGGTCCACACCTCTACAATATGAGGTCAGCTTAAAAAGAAAGACACACTGAAAGGAAAGCAAAGGGGGTGGATTGGGGGGCATGGAAACAACAGAGCTGACTGCCCACTGAGAGGGGAGGGGGAGCGATAGGGAGCAAAAAGCTTGCACATCCAAGCAGCCTGCTTCCTGACCAATTACTGCTGCAAAACTAGTCTCTCTCTCCCCTTCTCCAAATGGTAAGTTGCTCTAACCAGTCTCCCTCCCTTTGCAGAGAGCAATCGCTTCAAGTACCTGGAGTGCTGCCAGCACTGCAGGCGACACAAGTGACACTGGAAAACGCAAGGGGAGCTGTCATTGAAACTGTGACGGTCGGCTGAAAGGCTAAACGGAAGATGAGCAGCGGTGACAAACTGTTAATGTGAAATAACAGTGATTAGCAGCAAAAAGGAGTGGGACGGATGAGCAGAAAAGGGACATTTATGGAAAAGAGGACAAGGAACAGAGGATAAACACAGACGAGCTGTCTTGTCTAACCCCCCAAAATACACTAACAAGTGGGTCACAGTGCATGCAGAGACAGTTTAGAGAGTTTTCCTGCCTACATTTAACTTTTTATTAAAATGCTTTGACTTTGTTCCCGAGGGCAAAAGTTAACTTGAATAAAAACAAAACCACACAGTTCATGAAACCATTTGTGGTAATAGCACAAAGTTGCCATTTTGAAACTTTAACCAAGTTGGTCATTGTTCTGCTTCTTAGGAGGTCAGGATGAAGGAAAGTCCCTTCTCCTGGAGCCAGTAGCAGTTCCTGCTCCCCGGTAGGAAGCTTCCTGAGATTGATAAAGTAGCTCCTGGTTCTGCCAGCACACAACTTTCTCACTTCAATGCTTTCACCGCTTATTCTACAGAAAATAAATCTGCAAGGGCTCCTGCAGTAAGCACAGTTGGTGGGAAATACTGTCTATGATAAGAAAACTCCACAGCCAGTCTATGGCTTTCATGTATTTTTGACATTTCTGACAGCATGGAATTCTTAAAGCAATGATAGTTTATTTGGGTAAGAGACTGACTAACACAATGGCCTGAAACATATATATCTAACATTTATCTTTATAATCAGATTACATTTCAGGGTCAATAAAGTTTTCTATCTAGCTTTGCAGTAAGAACCAAAATGGACACTTGAATAGACATTTCCCAGATGTTTCCTAATATACAACAGATTAAAAAAACTGTAAAGATGCTTTCCCAGTGAAAACAGCAGGTTAACTTGGGTTTTTTCAACAGCGAGATGACCTGCTAACATTCGGCATTTGGATCCTTTCCCATTTGGCAAAATATGCTGGGTCTGAACTCTCGCTGACGAGCTGTGTGACCTTTGTCTCCCCATCCCTAGGTGTCTGGTGACGCCATCACACTAGGTTAGCACTGAGGACGTCATTAGCACGCCAGAAATCAAACACTGGAAAGCAACATGGAAGAGAGTTAGGTCGTTGTCAGTGTGCTTTATGTGTTCGTTCTTTTGTTCTTCCGAAATTCTCTTGCAAGTGCTGCGCCATGTTTACTGAATGCAGGTTGAGTAGTTTTGGTTTTTTCACAATGTGTTGTGCTCAAGGGTATTGTGTTAATTAGCAGGTTGACACATGTCTGTTGTTCCCACTGTATGTCAGTCAGAGCTGTTTAAACCCGATTTTAACAGTATTGCTTGATGAGTCGTTAGGATTTTTGCCCAGTGGTAAAGGGGTATAAGACAATGTATAATTACAGCATAAAAGTACAAATTTGGAAGATTTTCTCTCTCCACAATCAGTAAATGTTAAATGTTTGTTTCAGTAAAAGGTTCTGTTGATAACTTTAAATTCACAGCTCATACACTGGCACATTCTTGCAAAATATTAGGCTGTAGTAATGATGATGTAGCACTAGATCTCACAATCGAATTATGTTTCTCATCAGATTGCCTGCCCAAACAAGCTATGTAAGTAATAATATGTGCATCCCATGTACAAAAGTGAGTGCTTCAGATTTGACATAGGTTATTAATGCTTTGAATGCTAATCCTAAAAAAAGAAATGAGTGATTTAAAAAAAAGTTACGAATGCATATTCACAGTGAGCTTTGATGGCATTGCATCGTTTCATTGACTATTGGTCAGTCTGTATTCCATTTTATCTGTGGTTTATTAGAATGTATTATTTTTTTTTTATTTGTACTTAATAACTTAGTCCAATATTTCTTGCTTAGTTAAATTGTTAATATTTTGGGATATTTATTAATACTTAAAGTTGAACTGTTCTGTTGACAAGTCATTTATGTTAGATATAAGCTGTTGAGGTATATCCTGTATATGATAATAGGGTTTGATGTTTGAGAATGCCAGACTGAAAATTCACTCCATCTATTG
>NW_024038255.1:0-60000 GCF_016077235.1 Cyprinodon tularosa
AATTTGGAAAAAATCTGAATTCTGAGATTAAAGTCAGAATTCTGAGATTAAAGTGAGAGTTCTGAGATTAAAGTGAGAGTTATGAGATTAAAGTCAGATTTCTGAGATCAAAGTCAGAATTCTGAGATTAAAGTTAGAATTCTGAGAAAAAAAGTCAGAATTCTGAGATTAAAGTCAGAATGTTGAGATTAAAGTCTGAATTCTGAGATTAAAGTGAGAGTTCTGAGATTAAAGTCAGAATTCTGAGAAAAAAATCAGAATTCTGAGATTAAAGTCAGAATTCTGAGATTAAAGTCAGAATGTTGAGATTAAAGTCAGAATTCTGAGATTAAAGTGAGAGTTCTGAGATTAAAGTGAGAGTTCTGAGATTAAAGTTAGACTTTTTCCTTATGTTAAAATTAAATAAAAATTAAAAATCCGTTAACTTTTTTTTTTTTTTTTTTCCAGTGGCCCTAATCATCTTCCATACTAACCTAATCATTAGGTGAGAAAATCTGATTTCTTGAGGTTATGGAGTTTGATTTCAGCTTAGCATAAACCACAGTTACTTCTTCATCATGACTGACTACAAGCTGTACTCTAGAGCAAACTTTCCAGAATCCCATTAAAGAGAACATTTGAAATCTTATTTGTCTGGTAAAAAGGAGGCAAATTCAGCATTAATATTCTGGAGAAAACGGTGACGTCTGCTGGTCTAAAATAGAAAAACATGAGGCACACAGTCAGGTGGACAAAGTTTGAAGGTACATTTTATTTTGTAAAAACGTTTTGTTTGTCCTTTATTGGTTGAACAAAATCATTTTTATTGGAGTAGAAAGTTCAGAGTATAAAAATAGAAAAGGAAAAGTACAAAATTCAAGAAGTTCAATGGGGGAGCTTGGGTAAAATCAGTGCTCACGTTTCTTCAGTTTTTGCCTCAGCGGTTCATCAGCTGATCTGAAGTTTTTTAACAGTGAGGAGGAAGAACAGTAAGAAGTCCCTTAAGCTTCACTGTGAACTTCAGCTGTTTTCCTCAGGATCACTCCCACTCTGGACCCGGCTCCATAACAGACTGCTTAGGTACAGGAAGCAGTGGGCTAAAGGAATGGGTCCAGCATGATGCAGATGTTGACCTAATACATTTCATCGGGCAGAGGTCCATGGACCAGAATCAGGAACAGGAAGACGCAGCAGGGCTCAGTTTCAGCTGTAGGTCTGGTTCTGACTCTGGATCAGGCTCAGCTTACTCCTCAGGTCCTGGCAGACAGTCGACAGGCTGCTGTTTTCCTCCAGCAGCTTGCTGTATTCCTGCATGAGGCGAGAAGAGGTCTGCTGCTCCTTCTGCTCCTGCTCAAGCTCTGCCATGAGCTCCTCTCTAAACAGAAAGCATCAGAACCCAGCTGGTTAAACAAACCCACAGGTGGAACGTAAGAGGAAACTACAGGCTTTACTCAGTTATAACACTGAACTGCTGCATGTGACAGGAAGAGAATTTCCACAGCAGGTGGAAGAAAACTTACTTTCTGTTCAGTTGGTGAGCGATCTCAGACTGGACTCTCAGGAACTCTTGGGCCATTCGGATGTGCTGCTCAAAAACCGCCATGGACTCCCGGGAGTTTGGACAAGGAGCCAGAGGCTGAAGGCGAGCAAAACAATCAGAGAGGAATATCCAAGATGCACTAATCAAATTTACCTTATAATGTAAACTGAAAACTTAACTTTGTGCACTCAGAATGTGGTTTATTTGTTAAAGGTATAGTGGAGGATTTTTGCAAATGTTTCAAAAGACCCGCCCTCTCCACTTAAAAAAAAAAACACAAATGCACAATGCAGTACCCTCTCCCGTGAGGCAACGCCTATTAAACGCAAGCGAGAGCATGCACAAGGCAATTTCTCTTCGAGGAGGTGCAGGGACGCAATGATAAGATGGTCGCTCAGACGGATCGCATCTCACACATATTTATAAAGTTTCCCTGCATATAAGACTACTGGTACATAAAAAAAATCACGACATCCTTAAATGTGCACGCTGCAGTGGAAAATCGGACATGTTCACGGGGTAAATAAGGATCTGTGGCCACCGTATATACTGCAAAAAATGGAAATCTAAGTAAGTAATTTTTGCTCACATTAAGTGCATTTTTCTTGAATTGAGGAGTGCGACATTTTGCCAATGGAACAAGACAATTAACTTTTAAAATATGAAAAAAAATGCTTTGTCTTATTTCAAGCGTATATTATCTAATTATCTTATTTTAGGAGTAAAAATACTAATTCCATTGGCAGATCATCTTATTTACCTGCTCAAATTAAGGGTAAATACACTTAATTTAAGACATTTTTTACTTATTTCTAGATGCTTTTTGCAGTGTAACTCCTAATAATGTAAATTATGAAATAAATAAAGTTATCTTCCCTGGAAAGTTACAATAAAAAGGTAGATAACTTTACTAGCAGTGATGTGAAATGGATGTCTCCAAATAGCATGCCAAACTTCACCTGTCGAGATGAAACTTTGCAACCGAGGCATCAGTGGGGAGCCCGACCTGTGATTTCAGTGTACGCCATCGCCAGAAAGAATCTCCCAAAAACACTCTTGTCTTGTTTCTCTCTTCTGAGGCCTTCCTTTTCTTCTGATATACTTTCTAGACGCTCAGCCATTTTTAAATAACGAGGTGAGAAAGGCGAGCTACAATGACTGGCTGAAACCGTTGCTCACCACAGAAAAGTATGCATACGCAGAAAAAGACAGCTAACTGAGGACGAGCACGTAGGAAGGCCTTACGTAAACATATCACCAAAATGATTGACAATTAGGACCACTAATTTTGGAAAAAGAACACCCTCCACTATACTTTTAAAACAAAACCAGAAAAAGGTTGGAGAAATATGCTCTTTTTTCCCAGGTCAACATTTATCAAATTGAAACCACTATCAGGATGGACACCTTAGAAGAACAAGAAAAAAGTTCTGTGAACTTACCTGTAACTGGTGATCCAGCTTCTGATACATTGGATGTACTGGACTCTCTGATCCTTCAGTACCTGAACACAAAGCCACAGTAAAGTGAAATCCCCGTAACAATAAGTTCATTGTAAAACTGATGCTAAAGTCTCGCTGCGATTTGTTGCATGAGCAGCAACAGCCGTAAAGTAGCAATACTGTTCTGACTGTCATGTGACTCTACTGATGTTTGATTACTCGAGGCAACAGATACGACAGGAAGCTTTTAATTGTGATGGTGCTGGAGGAGAACGACGACCTGCTTTAAATGCACCATACCTGCAGGAGAAAACGTCATTCTCAGCTCTGATTGGTTAAAAGTGTTGAGGGGGCTCTGATTCTCTGAGCTGGAGGTCCTGGACACAGTGGACAACCATGAGGGAGTCTGGTGGTGAGAATCAGAAGGTTCTGTTGGATCACTCGTCAGGAGGCGAGGCTCATTCAAACAGTTGTGAATTTATTGTTCTGTTACCTTTGGGGTCCAGACCTGCAGAGGGGTTCTGGTCTCAGAATTCTGCTCCTCACCACCAGTTGACGATCTGTGTCTGGTTTCGTCGCTTCGATTGCTGTTAATGGTTCCATCGGCCCATGAGCCTGAAGACAAAAACACAGATATTTACCAACCTCTTCTGTTTATAACTGCGAGATTATTTATATAAACACATTTTAACCTTCATACCTCAAATCTCAGCCTAAAAAAATTATTCCTAACAAAAAAAAACTATTATTATTCTATATTTTTTTTAGTTTCTTCTCCAGCTGAGATCTGACCTGGTTTCAGTTTGAACCAGACACACAGGTGGTCTGTTTTTAATACCCCCTGTAGTTCAGTGCAGCATCTTTAGTGTAATCAGATGGAAAACGCTGACATTCCTGCTCAAACATGTAGGTATTTAAAACCTAGAAACAGATGTACGTTTTCAGGAAAAACTGTTATACAAAATCTAATATTTAGCATTATTTGAAAGAAAAAATGAAATAAAACGTTGAAAAAAAATGGCAACTACAGCGCTAAACCTGACATGACGTGAGAGCAAATGACCCTGAACAAAGATGAAAAGATAAGAGAAAACATGTTTCAACCACAGACTGTTTTTGCAATAAAAGCTGCAGAAATTCTCAGAGAAATCTTTCGAATGCCCCCAAAGGACTTAAACCGCGGGAAACTGAACTTCTTCTCTCTGAAAAATGACCGAAGAAGCTTTTTTAATGACATGTGAAACGTCTTCAAGACACAAGAGAAGACGTCCAGCTGCATTCTCCTTCTTCTGTCCTGGATTAGAGATAATCTACACCAGGCAAAGGAAAGACTGATTCAATAAAGCACATTTTAGCCAAAGGTAACAAATGGTGTCAATGCAGAGAAGCTCATAAAAAATCAGGAGCAGGTAGTGGCAATTCAAAATTTCAACCAGAATATTGAAGCATAGGTCTGCCTCTGTATGCTTTGCTAGTTTTAGTTTGTTTCCAAACTGCTAGTTGACAGAACAGTAGCCTGAGACTGCAGAGCCACCAAAAAATGCAAAAGATTATTTGTTATTTTACAAAAGCCTTGTTATTTTCTTGGATTTTTAATACAAAATGTGGCAACATATTTCCATTTGGGATTATTAAAGTATTTTTTTAAATCAAATTTAATTAATTAATGCTAAAAGGAACATATATTAATGAATAAAACAGTTTTATTCATTTAGAAACTGCATCTGAAACCATTTCTAAAAGGTAAATAGGTAATTTATGAATGCCCACTGATGTGAGGTTAGGGTAAGTCTAAGTCCAACATGACAGGGCAAGTTGAATTAAAAAAATGTTTTGTTTTTTTTATAAAGGTTTATATGCAGTTTATATCTTAATCAAACATTAATACATTTTTTGCATGGAGTTTGCATGTTCTCCATGTGCATGCATGGGTTCTCTCCAGGTCCAGCTCCAAAGCAGTCCAATAACATGACTGTTAGATTAATTGGCTTCCCTAAATTTTCCTTAGCTGTAAGTATGTGCATGAATGGTTATTGTCCGGTTTGTCTCTGTGTTGCGATAGACTGCAGTCCTGTCTAGGGTGTACCCAGATAGACAACCAGCACCCCTCGCTACCCCAGCAGGGATAAGCATGATTGATATACATATATATATTTAGGTTCCGAACCCAGAACCTTGTTACTTGTTACCTGTGCTTGCTGCAGATGAGGAGCCACTTTTGTAGGGTGAAGACTGGTGAGGAAGATCAAGGGGTTCATCAGAGCCTGGGAAATACTAAAGCAGAAACAACAAGATATTAGTGTGACGGTCCCAAAAGCTGGAGGTTTCTAAACTCCAGTCATGCAAGGCATTTTGGAAATGTAATATTTTTTTCAGATGTTTCTATGATTCAATCTGCCTCGTGCTTTTATATTTTATATATTACCTTCATCAAGCTGCTCATGGTGTCGCAGACCTCGCTCATAGACGGTCTCTGGCTGGGCTCTTTGTCCCAGCAGCGGGTCATTAGAGTCTCAATGGGTTCAGGGAGGTCTTTGATCAGAGGGGGACGAGTACCTTCATCAAAATGACCAGGTGGTTAGCGTGAAAACGAGGCTTCAGAAGAAATAGCACTCTGGAGAACCACACACCTCTGTGCACGGCCCACATGATGCAGAATGCAGAGCCGCCGATCTCCTCGAAGGGCTTCCTGCGAGTTATTACCTCCCACAGGATGATGCTCCAGCTGAACACGTCACACTTCTCACTATAGTTGCTCCCTGAGGAACACGACAGAACGAGAGGAGTAAAGGAGAAGCTCGGGCAACTACGACCTCAAGGTCAAGACCACTGACCTTCAAACACCTCAGGAGCCATCCAGGCTGCACTGCCTTTGTTGTTGGTCATGTAGGTCTGAATGTCACAAGCTGTTCCAAAGTCACAGATCTTCAGCACTGTTCCTCGAGCTACAAGCAACAAACTGAAACAGAAATGAGAGATTTCATCATAAGAGATCAGAAAAAAAAACTTACAAAAGGTAACTGCAGAATAACAGATTTTGAATGTGACTGGTGCAGGTGGACCATGCATCATGGTCTACAGACAGAGCTCTTACTTTGGAGGTTTTAGGTCTCTGTGAATCAGAGCTTTGGGTTTCATGGCGTGCAGGTAGGCAACGCCGTGGGCGCACTGCAGACACCAGCTCATGGCGTGGGCGGCTGTGTAGTGGGGCAGCGGGTCGGCGCTGTGCAGGACTGAACACAACATGTTAGGAACTTATAACGACTCCTTACAGATTTCTTTTCTCATTTTTTTGTTTGTCATAACTAAATGTTTTATACTTAATAGTATACAAAAGTAAACTGAGTGAAACTGTTTTAAAAGAAAAATGCATGCTGTGTGGAAAAAGTCATTTCCTGCTTATAAAAGCATGATCTCTAACTAATCCAATTAGAAGGCCGTTTAATGCTTAAAAAACAATCTGATGTTTGAATTAGTTCTGCCAAACCAGCTATTAGTGATTTCAAAGGCAAGTTGCGAAATTTGATTGATCATCTTAAATGTTAAAATCTGAGCCCTTAAAAAAAAAAAAAATGTAATCAGAAGAAATCTGTAATGTTTTCGTTTTGGTTTTTCCGATACCTTTAAATGATAAATAAGAGGATGAGACTCACGGTTGTATAAAGAGCCACATTCTGCGTACTCCATCACCAGACATACCTGTCATCACAAACAAGATGTTAAATTTACACTATGTAAAACACTGTTTACTCAGAACAACTGCTGAAAGGAGGAAACAGGAAGTTTTGAATATAACTGTAGCAGATAACTTCTCTATTAGTTTATTGTCTGTAACAGTTATGATGAGAAATAATCAATTAAAGCTCATATCTGTGCAGAAATTTAATGTTACTTTATATTACTGTATATGACATAATGCTAATTTATTATCATTTTATTAAAACTATTGTTTAAAGAATGAAGAGATCACTTTTTTACTAATTGAAGTGGTTCTACTCACTGATTGGTCCATATACCTGCTGTGTAATATGGAAAATTATTACCTTTAATCAAAAAAACAGGGTTGAGTTTCTTCCAGACAAGTGGAAGAAAATTGTTTATTGGAAGAAAGTCATGGTAATAAATCACATTTTGGAGAACTGGGATTGTTCCATTTTAAAGTCAACTCAATATATCCATAAGCTATAAGCTATATAATTCAAATTTATATAATTTAGTTTATGTAATACAAATTTAAATGAATAAATAACTATTGGTAACAGAACTTGCAAACCCTACCGACCAGAGAAAACCCATCAAGGAATTACATATTTAATGCAGAAGTGATAATTTACTAACAGACTTTAAATGGTAGGAAAACACTTTATTGTATAGTCAGATTACACCACCTGGCTTTTTTTTTCCTTTAATCTTCTGCTATTCCTGCCTCCAGACCACCCTAGTTTATAGATACTGAACCCCACCTTAAGGTTATTACTGGATTTGGGCCTGCTTAAGCCAAATATTCACCAAAAGATACAAAAATTTACAGTAAATTTCGCCTTCCAAGTTTCTTCCGGCCAGAAAAAAACATAAAAAACTCCTGGAAAAAAAACACCATCCCTAAGAAACGTCCAACCCTGACCAAATTAATGAGAGCTTTTATGTTACATTTTTAAACTAACGTCATTGTAATGGACCAAAAACATAACCAGAACTCGGTAATCTGTTGTATACTCACGGGGTCCTCACAGGAGCCATACAGCTTCACTATGTTGGGATGACTGACCCGGGACAGCTGGCGGAGCTGCACAAAAAAGAAAATAAGAAGCACTTGTATTAAGAACGCCGAGTTAAAATCATCTGTCTGGGTTTTCTAGAGGTTTCTGTTCAGGCATGTACATCACTGTGCTGGTCAAGGGAAGGAGCATTAAAAAAAAAGATCTGATGACGTGAGGAATAGAATAGAATAGAATAGAATTAGGGCTGCAACTAATGATTATTTTGCAAATCGATTAATCTGTCGAGTATTTTTTCGATTAATTGATTAGTAGTCGGATAGCAAAAGGTTCCTTAAGGAAGACTTTTTACAGAATCAAACCAGGTGAAACTAAAACTTGTGGAGTTCTGGATAGCGCATATTGACAGATGAGTTATTTTGGTTTAATTACAGCTCTAAGTAGGTCACTCTGTCAGCTAAAGGCCTGTTTTACAGTCCCTATACTCAAGTTAACAATTAATCAATTACTACACAAGTTGATGACTATTTTAATAAACTATTAATTAAAATTAATCTAATTAATGGTTTCAGCCCTGAATAGAATAGAATAATAATTTTAATCATCACTCAGTGGGGATAAATTTACATAAAACAAGACAGACTTGTACTAGATATAGTTTGTTTATGTAAATCAGTGTTTAGAACAAAGAATATAAGAGATATATTTACTTTACTGTTAGACCCAATCATATTAAATAGATCAATACATTATTGAAGTTAAAACTACAAGGAAAGTGCAGAACTGTATATATTTCTCTGATTCAGTATTGACTGGCTTGAGCCTGAGGTCATGATACATACTTATAACATACTAGTTACTTAGACAACTTTTATTGTCATTTTGTATACACAGAGTGTACACAAAATGGCAGATCTGGCAGAGCTGGCCCAAGTTGCTGGGGAAGGGGACGTCTGAGCCTCCCCTGCTGAAGCTGCTAACCCCATGACCTGACCCCGGATAAGCGGAAGATGGATGGATGGATGGATGGAAAGGGAAGTAGTGATCAAATGTAAGCAGCGTGGGAGAAAAACTTGGTGCAAAAACACATAGATATGGAAGTTCAGAGCAGTGCAATGACAAATATATACAGTGCAAAAAATATACTAATAATAATACTATTGTTATATTATTATATATATTAGCTAGTATTCGTTACTACCTCTGTAGTAACCAGCAAATTCATTTATGTACTTCCCGTGAATGCTTTCCTACAAGTAATCAAGGGAAAAGTTAAAAGAATAAAAGGTGTTTAAGGATTTGCACAGCAGCAGGTGAGCTGTTAAAACATAATAAAAATTAAAACAACCCTGCTGTCATAAGTAGAAAGTTTATCTTGTTTTAAATTATGTTATTTAGCGCAGGTTCTTGTTGTGTTTTCATGTTCATTTGACAAATGAAAACTTTTTTTTATTTAAGGCAGCATTTGATCTATGAATCTGATTAAGGGCTGATTTTTTTATGATTACATTGGTTCTTTTATAACTTAAATATCCATATCTGAACTTTCTGTTTATTTTATTTCATCTCTCTTTTCCCATTGTTGTCCCATAAAACTTTTGGCTTACCTTGAGACAGTATCACACTCAATAAACTCCCTATTTTCTGTATGAATCCTAAGAAAGTATAAAAAGTTTTACCAAAAAGCATACAGGGGCACAGAAAAGCATAATTCAGCTATAAAAGTTAGAATATTTTATTTGTTTAAAAAAAAAAAAAAAACAGATGAAAACTGGGATCCTATCTCAATATCACTGAAGCTATCACCTTATTGTTTTAAATAATTAGTAAAACTGAATTTTTTAAAGAAAAAATGAAATGGATCCAAAGGACCTATCAGAAACCATGCCTGCTCCAGTGCATATCATCATCAGAATTTCTCTTTGTATTATGTCTTTAGTACAGTACCAGGACATGATCTACAGGGGCACTGGCCCCCGTTGGCCCCTGTCTAGAACCGCGCATGGTGCAGACCCCTCTCTGCCAGTCTTTAACCTCCACACATCAGGGCGACTTAAACTGAACTTATCCTGGTTCTATCCCGGTTTGGAGCCATAAATCATGGGTCTGTACCTCCACCAGGAAGGCGTTCCTCTCAGCGTCGCTCTCGATGGTTTTAATCGCCACATTTTTTCCTCTCCACACCGCTTTGAAGACCACCCCAAAGGTTCCTCTGCCGACAGCCTGCACGCAAACGCAATCATGATGATGGACCCAAACCTTTTCTACAATCCTGGAGCTGAGCCTCGAACGCAGAAAGATAACGTACCGCTTCAACCAGGATGTCGTCGTACTGGATGTTCTCGAACACCATGGTTCCTCCACCCAGCCGTACAGGGACCCGAGAGCTGCCCCGTCTCAGATCCGACGAACCCAAACAAACTAACTACAGTTTGAGGAAGTGGAGTTCTGCAACATGAATCATTTCATTCCGCTTACACCTGAACGCATCACGGAGGCGGAAGAGAACGTGTTACTATGGCAAGCCATATGTTCCAGGTCAAACATCTTATCCACTGCGTCTCGGGGATCTGTTGGTATTAATGGAATTTACATGCTTTTGTTTTGGTTCAGGAACGCACCTTTGCTTTATATATAAAATCTTCCACCAGGGGGAGACAAAACAGTTATGATCGTTTCACCTAAGCAGAATTTGGGTCAGCAATTTGACAAACAATGGCAGTCCATCTTAACCTTCTATTCCAATTAATAAATCAATAAAAGCCACAATTCAAAAATAGGTTATTTAATTTAATACCTTGATATATACACTGTGTGCAGAATTATTAGGCAAGTTGTATTTTTGAGGATTATTTTTAATTATTGGGCCACTATTGTGTTCTTAATCAACCCAAAAGACTCCATAATATCAGAGTATATATATATATATATATATATATATATATATATATATATATATATATATATATATATATATATATATATATATATATATATATATATATATATATACCTTACAGTTCAAAAGTTTGGGGTCACATTGAAATGTCCTTATTTTTGAAGGAAAAGCACTGTACTTTTCAATGAAGATATCTTTAAAGTAGTCTTAACTTTAAAGAAATACACTCTATAAATTGCTAATGTGGTAAATGACTATTCTAGCTGCAAATATCTGGTTTTTGGTGCAATATCTACATAGCAGTGGCGGCCAGCCCATAGGGGGCACTGGAGCACCGCCCTCCCTGATAAGAAGAGAGAAACGTAAAATATATTTTTAGAAATTAACTCATAAATGTCAGTTTTACTCTCTAGAGTGTGTACCTATAAGCAAAACAAATTATATAAACTACATTTCCCTACCTACTGTTATTCATTTGTGGATTTCCACAGACAGACTCCTACTGTCTCTGTCTTGGGGCTGTAATTAGACTGCACCACAAGTGCATAGAATCTGCCAATCATGTACTATTGCTAGGTGAATTTAATGGCCAATCAGCATCTCAAAAATGTATGGTGTTGGGGCTCTGAAAATACTGCACTTTAACAGGCTTCTGCACCCAATGCGCAGGCAATTAGAGGGACGATGGCGATTGTAACGAACGAGATGCAGCTTCCACCAAATTCTGTGAGATCCTTATTTATCTACCCGTTTGCCAGAAGAACATCCCTGTTGTAGGATATGAAAATTTCCTGTCATGGTTATTGTGACTGTGACGAATCCACCTCGTCACTTAAAATAACCTCTCTAACTTTGTGCGCCACACACATTTCTGTTATACTGTGTTTGTGAGGACCAATACACTCGCGCTGAGCCCAGTAGCGGTCCATTAACTTAAAACACACAAGCTGTTCCTGGTTACCTGCTGGCGTATTGAGGGTGCACACTTAATATTTCAGTGGGGTTAGCCGTGTGTGTGTGTACGTGTTTATGATACGGGGACTTGTCATCTTCAGTCTGGCGGCGTCTTTGCTGGGTTCAAACCCAGTATGGTGTAATTGAATAAGTCAATCTGTGTAAAGGAATTAAGTTGTAAAAATTATTTGTTTTTGTATATCAATTGTTTGTGGAGGTAATATATGGACAAAACTGATTTATGAGAAGAAATCAGAAATAAGAGAGTCTGAGGGTAGGGGCTTAAACTATTTAATGAGGGCTGTGGGAAGAAGAGCGGCAATTTCTGTTTTCTGTTTCTTTGTTACATTGCTGGTAACTGGAGGGAGGCTGAGGCCCAGAGTATCTTGTACTGTATATGTTTAGTTTCTTTTGCACCCTGTTTTGAGTTTTTGAGCACAATAAATCACCAACACCGGTAACCCGACTGAGCCTGGTTCTTGGAGGCCAAAGAACCCCGTCACAGTGACCCAAATCATCACTGTTACTGTTATTATATAGTAAATTAAATCATGACTGTTAAATTGTATTTCATTTCCAATTGTTTATTTGAATTCTTATTCTGGATTAGTTGGAGACATACACTAGGCTATATCAGCCCCACCAAAAATATTTTTCACCAGCCGCCACTGCTACATAGGTGTATAAAGGCCCATTTCCAGCACCTATCACTCCAGTATTCTAATGGTACAATGTGTTTGCTCATTGGCTCAGAAGGCTAATTGATGATTAGAAACCCTTGTGCAATCATGTTCACACATCTTTAAAAATTTTTAGCTCATTACAGAAGCTACAAAACTGATCTTCCTTTGAGCAGATTGAGTTTCTGGAGCATCACATTTGTGGGGTCAATTAAACGCTAAAATGGCCAGAAAAAGAGAACTTTCATCTGAAACTCGACAGTTTATTCTTGTTCTTAGAAATGAAGGCTATTCCATGCGAGAAATTGCTAAGAAACTGAAGATTTCTTCGTCCTCAACAGTGTGTACTACTCCCTTCAGAGGACAGCAGAAACAGGCTACTGCGGGTACTATTTAATGAAGATGCCAGCTGAGGCGTCTGTTTCTCAAACTAGAGACTCTAATGTACTTATCTTCTTGCTCAGTTGTGCAACGCGGCCTCCCACTTCTTTTTCAACTCTGGTTAGAGCCTGTTTGTGCTGAAAGTACTCACTTTCAAAAGTGAGTACTTCAATACTTTAACTTAAATAGTTGTTTGACCAAGTATCTTTTACTTGTAGTTAACTAAACTTTGACTACAAGTATCAATACTTTCACTGAAGTACTTCATCCAGTACTGCATATTCACTGGTCGAATGTGAAAATGTAATCTTTTGAGTTTTGGGTTTCCAATATGTTTTAAAATTAACTATAACATGTAAAATGCATCACTTTTCTATGTAATATATGAATTTAACTTTTAAGTAAAGCGATGAAAATAAGGCTTTTCAATTATATTCAGCTTTTTGAAGATACCTCTTATCAGACAAATGTGTGATTTATGATGTGTCAAGAATAAGGTATTCACTGGAGATTTTTTTTCACACTAAGTTTATTGTTCTTGAGAGTGACTCATAGACAGAAAGGATACACTTTATTATTTTTTACCCTTTTACAAGAGAAACAGATACAGTATAGATCATACTTAGAACATGTTTTAAGCTTTTTTGAGGACAATATAACACTGATTATTTACAGCAGATTGCTTAAATATTTACTTTTTTAAACTCTTAAATTACTTTATGTTACAGAACCATCAACTTGGAATATTTATTTCCATTATTTTGGACATAAATATTAATAATCAACCGATGGTTCTGTTATTGCACTTCCCTTTTAGAATCATATGGACAGCTCTGAAGATGGCATTCAGGTCCCAGTTCACATCTCAGATTACACCACAAACATGATGGCTGTCCTTTAACTAACAATAAATACTAGAAAAACAAGAAAATGACCTCAGAATAGGCAGGTGGGTTTGCATGTCAGGATGGGGATTTTTATCACAGATTTAGAGAAGGTTTTTTTAAAATGAATAATTGGCACAGCTGTACCTGCAGAGTGATCACAGACTACATCATTCACAAACTTTTCAGTTTCTGACCCAGAAAAGACCGACAAGAGTCGACTCATGAGCCAAACTGTTGGATGAGAACACAAATGCTTCTACGAATCAATTAAATATTGGTCCAATAATATTTCAAAAATCCATCAACAATCAACTTTTGGTTTTGTAAATATCTGAGGGAGACTTTTATATCCTTAATCGGTTTAACATACATTAATAATTGAACACACATGATAAATTTACCTCTGCATTTAATCCATCCCTTTGGGAACAGTGGGCTACCATTGTGCGGCACCCAGGGAGAGATCGGGCGTTAAGGTTCTTGGATGTTGTTTGGGGGTCTGTGTCTGTTTTGGACTATAAATATTAATATAAAAATATCATCATGTTTTAATAGATAATATTATGTTTGGAATGTTTTTGGCTAATAAATCTAAAGAATGTTTTAATATATAGGTTCATTTTATGTGCAAAATATTTTTATCAGAAAACTCAGTCCTATTAAATCTATGATGCAATTGAATATATGAATTTCATTTGTAAATATATGAACATCTCTGTGTTGTTTTCTTGTTTGTTTTTTGTCTTATTACCAGGTTAATTGGTTAATTGAATTTGTTTATAACTGTGCATCGTTTCAAAAAGCTTTCTTTGTCAGAAAGTTGTCTCTTTGCGGTTGCCATGTCTGAGCTTCTCTGTTCTTGTAGATGGATCACTCATCAGGTCGTGCTTATCTGTTAGATCTGTCTTTAAAAATCCCAAACATGTTGGTTTGACTCCGACTGAGGTCAGGGTGGGTTGTGTCTGTTTCCCTCACACACTGACCGCCTGAAATCTTCCACTTTACTCAAATTAACACTTTGTAACTGACTCACCCTGCAGATTGATCACAACTGGCAGAAACTATATAAATTCCCGAATTGGGGTAAAATCTAGTATTAATCCTTTAGTTTGGCCCCAGGTTTCAGTGGCTCCTGAATCTTTTAAAACAATGTCTTTGAGTGTTGAAAGCCTTAACATCTCTGAGGCTCCAGGTACATTCGAGATGATGAGAAAGTTTCAGCTCTTCCTGGGTTTTTTGATGATGAAAAATAAAGAAATTGAGTTACAATAAAAATGGAATGTTGACTGGTTTCTGGAGAAACCAATTTTTAAAAAGTTCTGGTCCCTGGAAGTTTATCTGATTCTAATTGTACTCCAGTTAAAATAAGGTGCTAATAGTTATCAACCATCCCTGTTTCTGAGTCATTTCTAGTCAATCAGTGCTTGTTATACTTTAAATAAAAATCCTAAGGTTCAGTTTCAGTCCCAGTGAACCACTTACTGGTCTTATACTGTAATCGCTGTGACGCTAGTTCAGCCACAGACCCAGGGAACTCATGCAGGTTATTATTTGTCCTGGTACTTGCTCAGGCTTGCCGTTGGTCTTTCTCGGCTGCCAAGTTCTCTGGGACTGCGCTGCTTTTTTTTGTTAAATTTGGACGAATCTCTGTTGAAGACCTCAGCTGAGAGCAGCGCAGACACCAGGTCATCAAACTCTCCTCCTTCTTCTTGCACTCCTTTGGTCTTGTTCATCCTCTGCTCCCGCTCTTTCTTCATCTGCAGGAGCAGCAGGGAAGTAAGGATGGACTTTATTTAATTAACAAGGAGACACTGTGAAGGTAACTCTGTGACTGATAGCTGATAAAGATTTCTACTGACCTGAGCCTCCATGAGTGCCCGTTTCTTCTCCTCCTCCTGCCGGCGGACCATGTCCTCGTTCTCCTGTTGAGCTTCAGAGTACGCCAAGAGGAAAGTGTTGAAGATCCCAAAGAAGTCATCTGGCTGCTGGCTAGACGACTCTTCTCCAAAGTATGTCAGCGCCTTTCCAAACTTCATCAGAAAACACGTAATTAATATGGAGTTGTGTGACCTACAACACCACGCTAAACTCTCTTTGCTGAACTTTTGCACTACCAGAGCTCTGGAGATTCAATAGTAATAATGAAAGCGCCTCTAATATAAACATACATAATTAAAGAACGTTTAGGTCAAAAGACATGTGAATGAAACATATAGACCAACACAACCTGGATATAATGAAAATGAGAAACCCACCAGGTCTTTAGCCTCTCGAAGTGAATCTTCTACATCTGAGAAACTGAAGGATGCCACGGTAATGAACTGACTGACCACGGTCACAAACTTATCAACTGGTTGCTGGGTGGGCTGGTTCTTCTGGTACTGCAGCTCCTACATACAACCACACCCAGGTTAATGTCAATCCCACGCAGCTCAGCAGGTGTTTCATACTTTCACTGATCTTACCGCCTCAATGCTCTTCAGACCAGATCTCAAGGTGTTGATCTCCTTCTCTAACTCGGTCATGCTGTCAATATAAAAAAGTAACAGGGGTTATTACTGATTGCATTTCAAACAGTAATAAATCAGTTTAGCACACTTGTTTCAGAGAGTATGTGCTCCTATTACTTGACTTTAGACGCTTCTGGAACGCTCTGCAGCTCCTTGCTGAATGATGCTGCTACAGGAAATTTACTCTCCAGCACAGTGATCATGTAATGCAGCAGAGTGATGTTCCTAGAAAAATTTAAAAATAAACAGTCACTAATACCTAAACATCAAATTACTACAGGTAGTCTGCTGACAGCCAGCTAATTTGGCTCATTTGCATCAAAAAAAATTATTTGGTATCTGTCTATCTGACTGAGGCTGTGTCCGAAAGTCAGCCCTAATCACTATATAGGGCATTATATAGTGATTACGCAATTTTAGATGAGTGTCTGAACGTGTAGTGGATGAAAACATAGTGGACTTGAAATTTCCCACAAAACACCTAAAAATATAGTAATCCTCCATGGTCACAGATGAGCAGATATATCCCAGATTGCTTTGAGAGAGCTGGGAGGCGGAGCAGTGATCATCTGTCTGAACAGCCAGTTAACTGAGTTCACTATAAAGACCACTATATAGTCCCTGCTCTATATAGTGACTGAGGGATTTATAGATTAGATTGGATGTTTGGGCACAGCCTGAGTTTTGAGTCATACCTGTCCTTGCTGGATTTGGTGTCGACCATCTTGTTTAGGCTAGAAACCTTGAATCCATAGGCGTTTCCACGTTGTCCTTTGTTCATATAGTTCCCAAGGGCCAGAACCACCTGCAGCAGCTGACGGAGAGCCTTGCTCTGGACCACCTCCTCTGAGGCAAGGCTGAGAGCTAAAATGAAAGACACAATGAGGAAATGGACAACGGGGATCGCAGTACAGACAATTATGAATTTCTACCTTTGATCTTAGGTTTGACCTCAGACATTCGGTCAGTAAACTTCTTCTTGAAGTGAAGAGCCTGGAGTCTCTGCTGGTAGTGGTTGATTCTGGTTTAGGAGAAGAAAATATCAGAGATGGCTTTGATCCAACCCTACTGGTCTCACTGATAGAGATCCAACTGCCTCCTACCAAATGGGTAGAGTTTTATTTTACAGTACTGGTATCTTTGAAGAAGATCCGATATTGAGGCTTAGACCTGCTGTATATTCTTTTTATTAATTTCCATTAAACGTCCAAAAAAAAAAAAAAACTGAAACAAAAAAAAAATCGCTTCCCCTGAATCCTCTTTGTATAACAACTTATTCTTTGACGCTTCAAGTGAAACTGGAGCTAACCTCCCGAGGTAAATGGGACCAAAACACATTGAACCCTGAACCTGGTTCTCAACAACTTTACTTCCACCCCAGAAAAATATATCAGCAGACAGGATTTTTTGCCATTTTCAGACTTTTGTTTTTACATACCTGCTCATATCATACAAGAAGCGGTCAGGTCGAGCCATGCGCTCCAGCTCATGTTTGTGTTCTTCTAAGAGATCCACATCGCTTTTCTCAGGGACAAACCTCAGGAGCTAATACACAGAGAACATAAAAAAGAATCTATTTAGTTCATCGTCAGTTACAAAGACTGAAATCAAGGTTCTATCTCCACATCCTAAACGGTTGTGAGTTTCCTACCTGTTCCAACATGTCTTTGGGTAACTCCTCCTGATCGTCCATGCTCAGGACAGCTTGGCAGATCTCCTCATTGGTCATTTTTAGTCTGTTACACACAAATGACACGTTCAGAACTTATTCACAAGAGTCCTCCAGGATGCAACAACTACGAACAACTACAGACAGACCTGGAAACTGTTTCTGGAAATGAAGCACACAGCAAACTGATCAAAACTCATAAACAAATCTAAAATTTTGAAATATTTAGGAAACTGACAATGGCCCAGAAAAGAGGTTATAAGACTTGATAACACTAAAGGAAACATCCCAAAACCCAGACACGGGTTCTGAGATGCAACTTGTGTCAAAAACAACAAATCCAATTCTTATCAGTATCTACAAGCAGGTTCTTTAAATGGCCCACAAACCAATAATTGGACCAGATAAATAAATAAATAAACCCTAAAATAGGTCCTTAGACTAAAAAACTTAAAGACTGACATTGTCAGCAAACCTTAGACCAATAAACGGAAGCACTAATGAGCTGAGAGACCCTAAACTAGACCCAGTTACTGACCGTGACAACAGGATGTTACAGTTTTGCGCTCGGCGGCCATCAATCACTGACAGTTCTTTGACTTTTTTAACAGCTTCAGTTCCTCCAGTTTCTTTCTGTAAAAACACACACAGATATGTCAGAGACCAGCAGCTATGTTAAATACACCAAGTCCAGCCACCCTAGCTATGGCCAGAGCATGTTTTAAACTGACTGATGTGATGTGTTTCCTGTGGATTTAATGAAAGCATGTTGTCTTACTGTTGCTCGCTGGTAAGCTGAGAAAGTCTTCTGAAACTCCCCAAGATCCAGAACTTTGAACACATCCTCATCACTGATATCTTTCCAGACTGTTCCTGCTATCTTGGTCTGAAACAACGACAAACATCTTTAGAGCTTTGATTATGCAATAATGTTTTAAATAATCAGATCCCTTTGACAGCAATGAATTTGATGAAAACATGATAAACTATCTGCAGAGTCGGTATTTTACGGTATCATTCTGGGGTTATGTTCACACAATAATAAATGTCAGTGTTGTGACAACTTCAGTAGACCACACAACTACAAGGAGTCTCACAAGCAAATCAGGCTAATGGGACTCCTTCTTCAACTTGAAAGCATCCATTACAGCATCACTACTCGCCAAGTCTGTTCAGCTTTCTCGTCTTCCAGCATATCCAAATCACCACCGGGTGGTGATCGATAGACAGCTCTGCCCCTCTTTTCCCCTGAGTGTCAAAGACACGTATCTGAAGGTCAGCAGATTTAACTACAAAGTCAATCATCAACCTCCAGTTAAGGGTGTCCTGGTGCCAAGTGTACTGATGAACATGATTACACTTGAAGATGGTGTTCATTGTAGACAATCCATTAATTGCACAGATGTCACAGTGGTGTTGAAGTCCCCTAGCAAAATGATGGAGTGCCCAAGAGGATTGCTATCCAGTATGCTAGCCAGGGGTGTTAAGAACCGAAGTAGTCTCGGAAGGCTGATACACCTTCCATGGTGGAAACAGAGACCGGGAGCCAGACGTTTTCATTACCCAGGCTAAAGTCATTAAGGTAATCAAAAATCTTACTTCTCAGCCTCCCCAGGAAGGACCATGCCAGGGTTCTAGAGAAGGGAGTCTGGCTGAGCATTGAATCTTGACTGCAGGAGGGGCAATATTGTTTTTGTCCTGGCAGTGGAACAGTGGTCGATGGTTCATGGGAGTTGCCCAAATACTCCATGTGTTTTGTGGACTGGAGCGAGGAGTCCTTTTAGTTGGTGCTATTAGCTTGCTGTGCAAGCCAGCTCTGAATTGCAGTCGGACCTGTTCCCAGTACATGTAGGACTCCAGCAGGGTTTCCCTTTGTCATGGACAAGACTTTTAAGTACAGCCAAGAGACGGAGGGGATCCGGTATAGGGAACGGCAGATTTAGTCCCTGCTTTTTGCAAATGACTTGGTTCTGTTGGCTCCCTCCGGCCAAGATCTACAGTACAACATGCACTGGAGTGGTTTTCAGCCAACCTGGGTGAAGATCAGTTTCTCAGAGTCCGAGGCCATGGTTTCTGAGTGGAAAAGGGTGGCTTTCCTCATTCCTGTTCGAGGGGAGTTCCTGTCTAAAGTGGAGAAGTTCAAGTATCTTGGCGTCTTGTTCATGACTGAGGGGAAAATGGAGCAGCATATTGTAAAACGGTTTGGTGAGGCTGCTGCTATAATGTAGAAGCTGCACTAGTCTGTAGTGGTGGCTCAAGAGGCAAATATTGAAGAATTTATATTGTTTTTCCTTAATGAATAATACAATCAACTATTATTGTTGTCGATTGATAAGACAGAATCATTAAAAGTCATTATTTCAGCTCATTGTTTTGACTGTTATTCTAAAGTCTACAGTACAGAGAAGGTAAACTTAAAATATGTCAAAACTATAAATCTTCTTGAAGTAATTGGATTACAATGTTTGAAAATTGGGCCTAAGAGTTCTCTTTTTTGTAAGTCAAAGTAAGGTCCTTGTACAGTTCAGAACCCCTATCAGGATGCCCTTCAGATGCTTCCAGAGGATTTCCACTGAGGGACTAGAGAACTTTCCTGAGGAGAGGGATGTCAGGGTCTCCCTGGTTAGGAGGGATATAATGGATGAGTGCAAGGTTTATCAGTCCACAGTTGCATAGATAAACCTTAAGTAGAGGTGATGGAAGATGAAGCTTAACTTACAATCGTCTTTGTGGATTCTGGAAACTTGCTTCAGAACAGTTAAACCTGCAGCTGCTATGAAACCTGAACTAGTTCTTTGAAAATAACACAGTGAAAGGAAGTCAAGTTTACCTCTGGTAGTTTGCTCCAGTTAAATGACTTCAGCGGACTGGATGGCTGAGGGATGTTTTTCTTCTTTTCTGCCATCCCTAAAGGAAGTCCAGGGGGAGGAGGAGGGGCTAAAGGAGCCATGCCAAAGGCTGGTGGACCACCTGGAGGAGGAGGTGGAGGAGGCGGAGGAGGTGGAGGAGCAGGGGAACTGGGTGAAGATACAGATGAAACAAAACCACCAGAAGTAACTGGAGGCCCTCCTGGAACACTAGAGCTCTAAGAGGAGAGATGAGCTTCTTTAGAACTAAAAAATGCAGAAGCAGAAACGTTTTTAATCTGAGTTTTCAAGTGAGAACTTACAGAGCTGAACTGCTGCAAGCGAGCGTTAAGCTCCTCCACTTGTTGCATAGTCCGTTTGTGCTCGTTGCTCTCTCGCTCAAGCTTATTTTTCATGTTGTTCACTGTCTCCATCAGCTCTTCTTTCTCTTTATTCTTGGCCTCACACTCCCTCTTTTTCTTGTTCAAGCGTTTTTCCAGCGTCCTTGTCTCTGAGCAGATAACATGCAGTTTGAGTATGTTACATCAACAGAAAGTGGCAGCTGAAATGCAGAGTTATATGCTTTTACCTTCTCGCATTTTATCTGCATCGTCTTTCCACCTTTTCACCTCATTTTCCTTAACTAACCTGTTTAAAACACAAAGAAATCAGGTTATTGACTAGTTAGCTGGGATTACTTCTAGTTTTCAGCAACATGCTATCAAAGTTAAATCGTGTAGAATGCATAACTGGAAAAAAATGAAAGAAAGTATGTTTTACATTTAAGACCAAATGACATCATTGAGAACTTGAAACAATTTTTCCCCCCAGCTTCAGTCATTACACTGTCAAAAGTAAAAAGCAACGAGATTAACTGTCTGCATTTAACCCATCCCTTTGGGGAGCAGTGGGGTGGCATTGTGCAGTTCCCATGGAGCAGTGTGGGGGTTAAGGGTATTTGCTCAGGGACCCAGAGTGGCAGCCTGTGGGAGTGGGGCTTGAACTCAGAACCTCAGGATTCCAAACTCTATGGCCTAACCACTAGTCGCCACTTCCCTAGAAAACCCACCTACGGGTGGTGGCAATTTCAAAGTCTGCATTGGTGGATTGGGCATAAAGAGGGACTTGAAACCAAAGAGGGACTTGAAATCACAACCATGAGATTAAGAGTTTTATACTCTACCGACTTCGCTACTATTAAAAAAATGTAAAAATATATATATAATTTTTGAAAAACTTGGTTTTGGTGTGTGATCCTAAAAATGAAGTTAAGCAACCTCTAGATGTCCTTGTAGAACTACAGAGCTTCAGTTATGCTCTCTAGAAGAAGGTTCAGAGCAGACTGTACTTCCTCATGAAGCTTTGGTCCTTTAGAGTTTGCAGCAAGATGCTGCATATCTTACATCAGTATGTTGTGGAGAATCTGATCTTCTCTGCCATCATCTGCCGGGGAAACAGCATCAGAGCAAATGACTTAAAAGAGCTCAAGAAGCTGTTAAAGAAAGCCGGCTTTGTTCTAGGAACTCTTCTAGAACATCTGGAGGCGATTTCACGAAGAGGAGTCCTTCATTGTGAAGAAAATGATGGACAACAGTGAGCATCCTCTACAGGGCAGGGTGACAGGTGGAAAAATCAGGGCCACTGGCTTCTTCCTCCACCAACAGCTGGTTAGGTGGATAAGTGTGTTGCTCAATGTCACAGCTGCTAGAGCTAGGCCTTGAACTGCCAACCCACAGCCTACAGAAAGAACTCCTGCCTCCTGAGCCGCTGTCCCGCCTTTGTAGCACTTGCATGTATTTTTTTTTTTTTTAGTTAGCATAGTATATACACTGCAACGTACAAACACAGTATGTGAGCATGCGTTTACTGCGGCGTTAGAAGTGTTAGATGCATCAGTTTGTTGTGGACAGCAAAAACAATCTAGAAATAAGTATATACATTTCTTAAATTAAGTGTATTTACCCTTAATTTTAGCAGATAAATAAGAAGATTTGCCAGGGGAATGAGTATTTTTAATCTTGGAATAAGATCATTAGATAATATGCACTTGAAATAAGATAATGCAGTTGTAATTTCTTATTTTACATGTCCATTGTCTTGTTCCATTGGCAAATTGTCTCACTTATCTCCTCAATTCAAGGACAAATGCACTTATTTAAAAAAAAATTCATTTTTTGCAGTGTGCAACCAGATAGTCCGAGGTTCAATCATTGTGTCCTTGGGCAAGACACTTATCCTGCATCACCAACAGATGGTAATCAGAGGGCCTGGTGGTGCCTGTGTACGGCAGCCTACCTTCAGTCATTGCACCACAGGGCAGCTGTGGCTACAATTAAAGTTACCACAGTCCCTTTGTGAATAACTGAATGCAATGTGGAGTACTTTGGCCATTTAACTTTTTACAAACATAGCATATAAAGATAAAGTGACATGTAGGGTTAAGTTAACAAAAGCTTTGTAGTTATTGTTATTTTCTATCTACCGTGCCATTTGGAAATCAAGTGAATAAAAAGTAATACATTTAAGTATTGGTTTAATAAGTTTATTTAGAAAACAATTGATTGAAAAAGTGTTTCTTCTTCATAAATATGTTTTATATATGTTAGATTTTCGTCTTTAAAACAAGGTTTTGCACATAACAATGTTTTTATTTTTGCTTATATCATTTTTTGACAACTAATCAGACGTCATAATCGGTATACTTTTTACTCTTTAGTTTCTTTGGATGGTTGTTATTTACATTCAATTGCATTTAAAAATACCCTTAGCTATTTTAAATGTTACTCTTAGATACTCTTTAAATGTTTGAACTCACATGCGCACAATATTCTTTACATTGAAGTCCTCCAGTGGGGCCATGTCTGGGTCTTCACCTTTATCCGTCTGCAGAACCAGCTGCTGAATTATGTGGTCCAACAGCACCCAGTATTGCAGCGTGGTCCTGCTGTTATTATCTATATATAGACCCATTTTGAATTAATTCTGCTGTTAAAACAATGAAATGAGCACAGACAAACAGCATAAAAATGGTAGGTAATGTTTTACATGGTATCATGAGGCAGTGCTGCAGCACAGACAGAAGGTGAGGGTAAGCTTCAGTGTTGTTTAGTTTATTCCTGATCAAATCAAACATCTGGCTCGCGCTCTTAGTGTTGATGTGGATCTGAAGAACAACAGAGAACGTCAAGGCTATCAACAACTGACTCAAATTGTAAGAATTTCCCATCTGAACAGTAAAAAATATGACAACTACTCACGCCATCAAAACGTCTACCCATCGTAAGCTCATCTTCTTTCCTCAACGACTCAAAATAGTCTATGTGCCTGAAAAGAAAGTTGATTATAGACAAAGAACCAAGACTGAAACAATCTGAATGGTGAATGCCTCATCTACTTGTCTAGGGCGATGTTTTCATGGGACCGAAGCTTATCCATGATTGGCTGGATGCCCAACATCAGAAACTCATAGCGCAGATGGATCCGGAACTCCAGGCTGGTCTGAGATACGATAAAACAGGAGACATAAAGGAACCTGGAACCTGATCAAAGAACAAAAAGACAAAAATATGGTTTACCTGCCCAGCTCCCTGACTGAGTACAGCATTGATGAAGGACATGATGGCCGTCTTCAGGCTGACTTCATCCCTGTATCGACCTGTGGACCGGTCCAAGTCTGTCATCAGGTTCTGCACACAGAAAACGTCAAATTAAGGCATCCCCCAAATTCTAGTCCATGCTATTATTCCATCTTTTTGGTTTTACTTAGAACACAATGTAAAACTGTAACCTTTAACTGTCTTTTATCCAGGTCCCTCCAGCAGCCTTGTATGATCATAAGCACACTTTTATCCACACAGGAGACCAATAGAGACCCCATTAAAAGTTTTACACATATTTTTCATTTTTAAATGGAAAGAGTATGGCATAAACACAACTACCAAGAAATGACTGCCTAGCTACAGCTATAGTCCAAGTAAATAAAGGATGAATAAAAAAAAGCTGCTAACAGGCCCGTGCCAACTTTGAAGGAGCTACAGAAACCGAAGGTCTGGTGGGACAATAATATTTTATCCTTCCATCCAACCATCTTCCATAATGCTTATCCCTGCTGGGGTCGCGAGGGGTGCTGACGCCTATCTCCAGCTGTAAGTGGGCAAGAGGCAGGGTAGACACTGGACAGGTCGCCAGTCCATCGCAGGGCAACACAGAAAAAACAAACAAACATTTCCAAACACACACTCACACCTAAGGAGAATTTAGAGAAGCCAATTAAGGCAACAGTCATGTTTTTGGACTGTGGGAGGAAGTCGGAGTACCCGGAGAGAACCCACTCATGCACAAGGAGAACATGCAAACTCCAAACGGAAAGACCCTGGGCTGGGAATCAATTGCAGAACCTTCTTGCTACAAGGCAGCAGTTCTACCCGCTGCACAACCCTACTATTATTTCAGGTAAATCATGTTAATTTTATCAGACAGCCAAGACAGATTGTGAGCAATCTTTTGACAACTAATCAGACTAATCATAATCGGTATACTTTTTACTCTTTAGTTCCTTTGGATGGCCTTTTTTTTTTTATACACTGCATTAAAAAATACCCGTAGCATTTTATTTTAAATGATCATCTTACATACTTATTTTCTTAGACCAGGCTGTGTATGGAAGCTGTTTATTTTAGTTGAGTTATTCTTTTGTTTTTTGTTTTTTATTTGACGTCACCATCTTGGTGATTATGGAGGGCAACGAGTTCCGCAATATATCAAATAAATAACATTTGAAATGATTATTTAAATGAATCACTGATGAAAAACTGATAAAAATGCAATTAATTATAGAAATATATAGTTAAATATATTTATATCTGTAGAATGATTATTATTATCCCTCTTTTTGACTAATGGATCAGTGACAGTTTAAAATAATTCATAGTGTTTCAGCGCAAGAACATGTAATCATAAAAAAATCATATTTATTTTATTAAATAAAATCATTACATTGAACTGAGGCCTATATAATAAATTACATATTTCTTAAATACATTTTGTATTTATTTTTAATAACCTAATGATACTTTTAAATAATTATTTTATTATATAAATAGTGTATGATCAAAGTCTGATGTTTATAGCGGTGCTATGTGACTGAAATGGTTTGCAGCAAGAAAGTCCTAGGTTCAAATTGTAGTCTAGGGGCTTTGCAAATGGAGATTCTTTTATGTTTTTCTTGGATTCATGCATGCATGGGTTCTCCCCATATACTCTGGCTTTCCCCGACATTTCAAAAATAAGAATTTAAGTTTAACTTGTCACTTATCACACTTTATCAGGTCCTTATCACAACCTTTACCTAAATAATCAGATAAAACATGTTTACTTGATAGCTTGAATCGTTTGTATAGAAAGTAAGGAGATGATGGCTGACTGTTATCAGAGAGCTGGACACACAGATATGTAGGGAGTATTCTATGATTAAAACCTTGTCACTTCCTATAATCTTCTGAAAGACTGATTAATCTGGACAGATAACTTTTATTTCATAGTTTTAATTTCCCTAATTATTCAAAATACTTGTTGAATAATTAGCATTGATTGTATGTGCTGTTAAATATCTATTCGTGTGATTTTCAGCCCAGGTTAAATATTACTAATCAAACTTTGCTACTGATTTACACTTGCTTCATTTACTATAATTTATCTTATCTATCAGATAATCTATGATAGGTATCTCCAGCATGTTTGTGCAGGTTGTTTTTCTAGTCTGCCTCTGTTATATCTTTTAATCATTACCATATTTAAGCTCAACAGCGAGAATTAAACCCCAGGTCCTCAGTGATAGATAAAATCTGCAGAGGATCTTTGAATAACTTAATGCAGTTCATTGTCTAGAAAATTGCCACCTTTGATTGCAGTTACTCAAGAAAGAGAAAAAAAAACTCATAAAGTACTAATTATTTTTTAACAAATCAGTCGTGGCACATTGCAAACAATTGACTATTTGCAAAAAATGTTTTTAAAGTAAATGTTTATAAACTACTAAACAGTAATTTATTACATCCATCCATCCATTGTCGGTCATGCTTATCCCATCGCTGGTGCCTATCTCCAGCTGTCTACGGGGGAGAGGCGGGTTACGCCCTGGACAGGTTATCAGTCCATCGCAGGGATTTATTGCATCCTAACAATTTAATTTGGAGCAGAAAAAAATAGCTATTTTTGCCACTTTTCATATGAGGACAACATATTTAGGTAAGATGGATTAATGTACAATGTACAAAGTAATGTTCAAGAAGTTTATAACTGGAAATGTGATCACTGCTGAATGAGTTTATGTTGCAACTATGACAGTAAAGGTTCAGCATGTCTCTATAGCAACCACTGGAGACTACAGTATTTGAACATTGTTTTGGAGGCTTGCAAACAGAAGGCTTTGTCCAGTCTAAAATCCAAAACATTTGCATGTTAAGTTTGCTAAACTAATTTTTCAGATGATAAAAAGATTGGGCTTTCCAAGTAGAAATATCTCCAGACATGTCCTAGGTTAAAAAAAGGAGATTTTATGTGTGACAGGCTTCACATAAAACAAAATAAATATTTGTTGGACCGTTTAGGGGAAACTAATTATCTACAACAAATGCAGAGCAACACATAAGTGGTTCACTGGACACAAACATTTTCTCTTTAATTGGCTTCTCAGCCTACAGACATAAATTCTATAGAGAAGCGCCAACGTGGTTAGGATTTCATGTTATCTGCACATCCACAGAATTGTTTTCGGGCTGTAAATAAAAGGCAATGGTTATTTCAAGAAGTATGAGCTTCAAAATTTCCCTACACCCTAGCACACGGACCAAACATTCACATTTAGTGCTGTAACTTCACTTATGTTTGCTCAATGCTTGCAATCTTTGAATTCTTTCAGGTTGTGTGCATATAGTGGTCGAATTCTTATGTGTGCAACAGCAGGCTGACCAAACAAAAACTGTTAACCTGGACCCTGAACTCACAGCTTCAGTTTAAAGATTGTTAAAATGCTTTTGTATATGTAACTTTCACATCTACTCCTTACATGTTTTGCAGAGATTATCAGAAACATTAAAAAACTGCCATAAGGTAATATAGGCTTCTGTATTTATGGGTGTTTCAAGGATTTTTTTTTTTGTGTGCTTGTTTTTTGTGGTTGTTGTTTTTCCTCTTTTAAATGAAACATCCAAAACTCTACAGGTGCTGGTCATAAAATTAGAATATCATGAAAAAGTAGATTGATTTCAGTAATTCCATTTAAAAAGTGAAACTTGTATATTATATTCATACATTACATACAAACTCATATATTTCAGATGTTTATTTTGTTTAATTTTGATGATTACAAATGACAACAAATGAAAATCTCAAATTCATCATATCAGAAAATTAGAATATTGTGAAAAGGTTCAAAATTGATGGCCCCTGGTGCCACACTCTAATCAGCTAATTAACTCAAACCACCTGCAAAAGCCTTTAAATGGTCTTTCAGTCTAGTTCTATAGGCTACACAATCATGGGGAAGACTGCTGACTTGACAGTTGTCCAAAAGACGACCATCGACACCTTGCACAAGGAGGGCAAGACACAAAAGGTCATCGCTAAAGAGGCTGGCTGTTCACAGAGCTCAGTGTCCAAGCACATTAATAGAGAGGCGAAGGGAAGGAAAAGATGTGGTCGAAAAAAGTGTACAAGCAAGAGAGATAACCGCACCCTGGAGAGGATTGTGAAACAAAACCCATTCAAAAATGTGGGGGAGATTCACAAAGAGTGGACTGCAGCTGGAGTGAGTGCTTCAAGAACCACCACACACAGACGTATGAAAGACATGGGTTTCTGCTGTCGCATTCCTTGTGTCAAGCCACTCTTGAACCACAGACAGCGTCAGAAGCGTCTTGCCTGGGCTAAAGAGAAACAGGACTGGACTGCTGGTGAGTGGTCCAAAGTCATGTTCTCTGATGAAAGTAAATTTTGCATTTCCTTTGGAAATCAAGGTCCCAGAGTCTGGAGGAAAAGAAGAGAGGCACTTCATCCACGTTGCTTGAAGTCCAGTGTAAAGTTTCCACAGTCAGTGATGGTTTGGGGTGCCATGTCATCTGCTGGTGTTGGTCCATTGTGTTTTCTGAGGTCCAGGGTCAACGCAGCCACATACCAGGAAGTTTTAGAGCACTTCATGCTTCCTGCAGCTGACCAACTTTTTGGAGATGCAGATTTCATTTTCCAACAGGACTTGGCACCTGCACACAGTGCCAAAGCTACCAGTACCTGGTTGAAGGACCATGGTATCCCTGTTCTTAATTGTCCAGCAAACTCTCCTGACCTTAACCCCATAGAAAATCTATGGGGTATTGTGAAGAAGAAGATGCAATACACCAGACCCAACAATTCAGAAGAGCTAAAAGCCACTATTAGAGCAACCTGGGCTATCATAACACCTGAGCAGTGCCACAGACTGATCGACTCCATGCCACGCCGCATTGCTGCAGTAATACAGGCCAAAGGAGGCCCAACTAAATACTGAGTGCTGTACATGCTCATACTTTTCATGTTCATACTTTTCAGTTGGCCAACATTTCTATAAATCCTTTGTTTTTATTGGTCTTCAGTAATATTCTAATTTTCTGATATGATGAATTTGCGATTTTCATTTGTTGTCATTTGTAATCATCAAAATTAAACAAAATAAACATCTGAAATATATGAGTTTGTATGTAATGTATGAATATAATATACAAGTTTCACTTTTTAAATGGAATTACTGAAATCAATCTACTTTTTCATGATATTCTAATTTTATGACCAGCACCTGTATATTAGTTCTTGTTTACTGTTCCAAAAACAGACCTGGAATCGAGTTCTTTCTGAGGCGAAGTTCTGGTAGTGCAGCATCGCCTCCAAGACTTTCTTATGACCTCCTGGGACGAGACAAACAGCACCGAGGATCTCCAAGACTGCCACCTGAGGATATAGAGACAAATAGACTTGAGATAAGTTTACAAAAAAAAAAAATATATATATATATATAACTTAAGAGATTTTAGGGACACAGTATTTGAAAATATGACTTCGTTTCCTCAAACAATGTTTTACTTTCTGGTGAAACATCTACCAGCAAGTATTTTTCTCAAATTCCTATGCCAGCTGGCATGTTGAAGTGAAACTTGCATGTGGGTTTTGTGTTGATACTGGCAAATGGATTTTAAGAACAAACTTTAACTGCATAGCTGAAATTCCCATGGAGATGTTGTCTCTGGGAAGCTAACAGTCAGAATTTTACAGGTTTGGTCTGTTTGATGTTTTGGTTGCTCAGGGAAGGGAGCGGTCAAATACTGTCCTGGTACTTTGTTGAGTGGGGCACACACTCAAAGATTGACCTTGTAGAAAACCACAGGTTTAAACACTGGAAAGGGGCCCAATGGAGTTAATATAGGTTCGATGTGACGTCATCCTGGAAAGAAACATCAGCTGTGCTGCTTCCATCAACACCCTTGTTTATAGATGTTGGAGATCGGCCTGTTTTCCAGTGTGGTCCTGTTTCTCTGACCGTGACTGAGTGGATGTGCTCTCTTCGTCCTCTGGCATGGGAGCTGCCTTGGAGCTTGTCTGCCTGGCTGTGTGTTTCCTGGACGGGGCCGCCTTTTACAGCTGCTTTTTGTATCTCTGCTTCTGTCTCCTTGAACCCCAGTCGGCCTCGGCAGATGGCCGCTCACACTGAGCCTGGTTCTGCTGAGGTTTCTTTCTGTTAAAAGGGAGTTTTTCCTCTCCACTGTCGCTACAAGCATGCTTAGTGTGAGGGATTGTATTTGAGTCAATGAGTCAATGCAATCAACTGGTTTTCCTTAGATAGAAAACTTTGTATCAATTTGACTGTATGATCCGGTGAACTGTAAAGTGCCTTGAGATGACATGTGTTGTGAATTTGGAGCTATATAAATAAACTGAATTGAATTGAATTGAATTGATTAACTCTGTCTGCTCTGAACATGCCTTCCACCTGAATATGCCACAAAGTTTGATTGAACAGACCAGGAAACCTGTAGGGTGTTGAGGGAGCAGAGTGACGAAGCAGATGCAGCAGAACGTTCTTTATCTGTCCTGCTTCTATCTAATATGGTCCATTCAGAACAAAATGTCTTTTCAATTAGATTTCCCCAATAGCTAAGCGGAATGAAGAGGTTTGTGGGAACTGAACGCTAGGACTTCTGTCCATCTAGTGAATAAGCCAATAGCAAAAATGTTCCACCTCAGGAGACACATTTATCATATGTTTATGTAATTTTTACATTATTTAACAAATACATTTTGTTTCTATGTAGCAACAGCTGTTACACATAGGAGCTATCATCATAGAATTGCAAACGCTACATCCACACACCTTGGTTTTTATATTTTCTGCAACTAGACTTTGTGCAATGATGTTGATGCTCTCTGGGTGTCCCAGGACATGGGTTCTGCCATCAGAACTGTTCATCAGAGCCTTGATACAGCCGATCAATGACGTGTGAACCTGGGATTCCGTCGTATCATAGTCCATGGACTTTAGGAAGTTAAGGATGCAGGAGAGGCCATCCTGCTCAAGGAAGCCAGTCACGAATCTGCAGGTCAGTGAAAGTAGTTAATCTTGAAGTGCTCTGTCAGTCAGAGGCGTGTTTATTGCTTTGATTAAGTAATTGTACCTTATTGGCTGAGTCCGCAGAGCTGTTTTCAGACCATCAACAGCCTTCAGTCTGCCTTGATCCTCTTCATCCAATGCATGCAGAGGCTTCCTCTGAGGAGACATGGGTGAAATCAACAAAATTCCTCAGCATTCAAAAGATACCCTGCTGAGGAGTTTTGGCTTCTTCTGAGTGAGTGATACATCTCTCTTTTGCAGAATGATGGACGAAATGTTCAGAAATAACTCACAGCGGCCATTGAGTTCAGCTGGTCAATGTAAAATTCAGGCCAGCTAGTTGCTCCTTTTTCCCCGTCTGCATCCTGAAAAACCCACAAAACAGTCATTAGTATACACTCTTACCCTGGACCATATTAGTTCCCCCACTATAGCAGCTATTATCTTTGACCAATTTAGTTTCTTTGAATAGAAAGCCCCCGCTTAAAGGAAGAAAAACCCACAAAGGACAAAGAAATAACTTGATTCTGACCAAAGTAATAACACATATAAATTATCTTAAAAAAAAAAAACTGGAAATATCGGCTTAGACTTCTAGAGGACATAGGGGCCCGTTTTCATCCTTCTGCTTCATTCTATTACACATTATGAAGTGTTTGTTATGTTCCACCTGTAACTTTATGTTCTCTCTGTTTTTTCTTGTCATAGTAGCTTCATCTGGTCTGTTCCTATGAGGCTGTGGCTCCAGATCAAAATCAAATATCAGCTGGGCTGATGCCTTCAACACCTTTGTTTATAGATGTTGGATATTTTTTCAGTGTAGTCCTGTTTCTCTTACTGTGACTAACTATGTGTGATTTCTAGTGTTGCACTGATACCAATACCAGTATCGGACGGGGCCCCGATACTGCCCAAAAATGGTGGTATTGGTATCGGTGAGTACCAACAAATAGGGCACCAATACCATTTTGAGAGCCATAAGTTTATTCAACTATTGTCACCTACTCCTGGTAGGCAATAAAAAGTTCTACTGGATTCACTGTATATTAGATTTTCTCCTGCTTCACAAAGGTAGGCAGCAGCTCGACAAAGCCGTGATGGCAATTATTTTACATTATTATGGTATCGGTATCGGCCGATACTGCACAGCCAGGTATCGGGTATCGGTATCGGGGCCAAAAAATGGCATCAGCGCAACACTAGTGATTTCTTAAATCCTCTGACATGGGAGCTGGCTCAAAGAAGGCCGCTCAAACTGTTTCTGCTGGATATTTCTTACTGTTTAAAGGGAGTTTTCCCCTCCACTGCCTTTTCCAAGTATGCTCGGTGTGAGGGATTTGTGTCGAGTGAAAGAGTCAATGTAATCATCTGGTTTTCCTTATTATGAACACATCGCATTGTATGATCTGGTTGACAGAAGTGCCTTGAGATGATATGTTGGGAACTGGTGCTATATACATAAACTGAAAAGAACTGAATTTAAAATCTGACCATTCTTTTATAACTTGATTCAACAAAACAATCTTAAAAAAAACAACTCATATAACTGGCCTAGACAAATATAATGGTCCCACCAACCATTACTGTAACTGTCAATGGACCTCTGCTCCTCTCAGCAGGTATTTTGCTCCACTCCTCACGAGCAAACTCCTCTAGTTGTCTAAGGGTTTGAAGGAGGCCTTTTCCAGAGGGCATGTTTCAGTTACTTCTAAAGATACTCAACAGGATTAAGGTCAGGGCTCATTGAAGGCCACTTCAGAATAGTCCAAATTTTTCTACCAAGCAATTGATTGGTGTTTTTCGCATGGTGTTTTGGGTCATTATCCTGTTGCAACACCCATGTCCTGCAACTGAAACCTGACACTTGGCAGCACATTTCCCCCCTAGAATCCCTACATATACGAGGTTGTATTGTAACCTGTAGAGATTTAAGACACCCAGTGCCATTTAAAGCAAGGGAGCCCAAGAGGAATCTTAAATGGATCTTAAATTTCTGAATAACATGTACAATTGTAGTTACATGAATATCTAGCTGCTTTGAGACTGTCCTATAGCCTTTGTATTTAATTTACTTTCCTGTAGTTTTATTTTTAATCTCCTGAGACAACTCTTTCCTTCGCTTTCTTTGGCCCATGTTGAGTGTGGTACGCACCATGTCACAAAGCAACACTGTGACCACCAGAAGGCCCACTGACTGATTACAAGATTGTAGAAACATGATGCTAATTAGTGGACACACCTTGATTTGACATGTTTGGGCACATTATTTCAGTACCATAATTTTTGTCCAGGCCTGTTCCAAAAGTTTTTTTTTTTTTTTTTATCAGTCTGTTAAAGCATGGTTTAGCAGCAACACCTGACACCAACACTTTGTTAATTTCCATATATTTTTTGTTAATTGTTACTTTTATCATATTCAAGTAATTTCTATAACTATCCTGGGTTTTTCTTTTATTAAATGAGGAATACCAACAATTGCGTCCACATGTATATACACACAGGTTTGTAGGACATCCCTATGCTGACTGGACATCAGGAATATACTAAAATATCATTGGCTTCAAAACATGCTTAAACTCATTCTGTATCTCGCAGAGGGTTATATTTCTACATTCAGACTGCACAAATGTATCTAAATATTTCACAAAGTGCTGTTAAAAATTAAATAGAATATTTTAACCAAACAAGCCCAAAGCCTAAAAACCTCTTGAGAGAAATTGTAATAGAATGCATCAATAACAAGATGAAAGCTCATTAATTTACTAGCTGAATCAGAAAAAGAAATTGGAAAACTCTTCTTTTTTTTTTTTTGGAACTATTCGAAAAGTCAGATTAAGAGGTGGCCAAGGCCTAAGATCTATAGTTTTCACAGAAACAAAAAACAGTGAACTTGGTTTAAATATTTTTCAAGCAATCAGTTCTAAAATAGAGTCTGAACAGAATCGGAGGTCTGAGTATTACCAATGAGCTGAATATAAGGTAGACTTTTTATAAAGGTTCTTACCATTTTCTTACTCCAGTAAAGCTTCCATTTTTTCTCTGGTGGCAAAGCAAACATGGCCGCTCTGTGCTTCTCTGAAAGCTCCAGTTCATCCTAGAGAAAACAAAAAAGAGTGATTAATGTCTGAACCTATATTCCAAAAACTGGCAGAAACTGTGGCCCTGAACGCACCACTAGTTCGTTGAACTTGGAGTTCAGCTCCTGGATGGGAGGCATGGGCATTGTAGGCTCCATCGCCTTGACATTTTCACCACAGTAGCGAATTTCTGGTTGGTCATTTTCTCTGTTGCAGCATGGAAAGAGAGAAGCAAGGCCTCTCCCTCGAGACTCTTTCTCTCCAGATGCCATGGTTTACAACAAAAATGAACTTGAAAGACAGAAACACAGGTAGACAACATTACGTTTAGTTTAATCAGCTTGTCTCACTGTGTGGTGTGGAGGCTGCAGCGCCTCAGACTGGAAGAAGGTGAGAATAACAGAGAGGTCATCAGAGCTTTCATCCTAGCGCTGCGTGTCCAGAGCACATAACATCATCAGCGACCCCTCTCACCCGCACCATGCACTGTTCTCCCTGCTGCCTTCCAGGAAGAGGCTTCACAATATTTGATGCAGGACCAGCAAGTTCTGCAACAGCTTTTTCCATTTCTGCCATAAGACCGTTGAACAGCGTGTCCTGGGCCTCCCACTGGGCCTCCTCCTGGTGGTACGTGCTTGGAACACCTCACCAGGGAGAGGTCCAGCAGGCATCCTAATCAGATGCCTGAGCCACCTCAACTGGCTCCTCTCGATGTGGAGGAGCAGCAGCTCTACTCTGAGTCCTCCCCTGATGGGGAGACTCTGCATCACACTGTAAAGATCATATTTGTACTATATGGCGAATCTTCAAATCCCTTTAAATAGAATTCAACTCAGTTTTTCGACTACATTTTGCACCATATTTATTTATCTTTGCACTTCTCTGAATCTTTCATATCAATGCCTTTTGCACAATGTCTATCCTACACTGTTTACATGTTGATCACTGCTGCACTTTATAAATGGAAATGTTTATTTCACTGCTAAGCTCATCATTCACTGTTGAAAAGCTGTATGCATCGAACTTTTGTTTTGTATACACTCTGTTTGTACAAAATGACAATTAAGTTTGTCTAAGTATAAGTCTTATGTTGGACTTAAAGCATCCAGTCGCGTCCAAATTTTTAAAAAATGTTGGGTCGGTGAGGTAACCAGCATTTATCTTCAAAGTGCCGCCTGCCTTTGATGACAGTAAAGGTGCTATGACTCAACAGTGTCTGACTTTAACTCTACCTTGCCTTGATTAGTCTGAGTCTGGCTCAGCCAGTCTTATTAGGACCTGGTCTTGGTTTAACTTTGGTTTATTTGTCCTGCCTAGGTTCAGTGTCTCCAGGTCTTAATCAGACTCTGGTACTGCTGGTGTTAGTTGGAAATAGCCAAGCCTTGTTTATCTTTGACTCCTGTTCACCTGATTTCAGTCAAACTTAAAATTTCTTTGTTTCATTTTGATCTTGGTCTGGCTATGTTTAGTCTGACTCTGTCGACCTGATCTCTTTTTTCTTTTTTTCTTTCTGTGATTTACCAGTTTTCAATCTGTTTTGTCTGTCTGGCAGCAGTTAACCTAGTCACAGTCTGGTTCATATTCAGCTAGTCTCACTAAGACTCGGGTTTGTCGGGTCTCACAGGGAGTCCCGTTTGACTAAATTAAAATGGACTGTGGCTAGTTTAATTTGGTTCCAATTTTACCCTGGTTGGCCTGGTCTCTCTACTTTGTTCTGGGTCTAGTTTGCCAGTTCTCAGTATTTAGTCACCCTGAGAGCATTTCCTGTAGCCCAAGTCTGTCTCATATTCCCTTGGTCTCAGATGGACTCTAGTTTTCCTGCCCAAAGGACTCAAAGGAGGTTGGTATTTTGTCCAAGTCTCATTCACATATCATCCCTCACCAGTCCAATTTGCTGGTCTAGTTCTGGTTGTCCTAGTGTTAGACTGGGCCGTTCATTTGTCTAAGTCTTGCTCTTGTAATCACATCTTGGTTTAAACCAGCTACCTACAGTAATAAACATCCTGCATTCTCTCAGCGACGATAGGATCATTTATAGATAATCAGAGCAAACTTTCATTCTGCAGTCTTCAAGGACTTTCTTTCAACAACATCATGCTTTCGTTTACACTTCTCACCTAAGATGTATAGAATTCACAGGGGTAGACACAAAAACATGGATCAGTTAGATTTAATTAGCCTTGTTTACGGGGACCTTTTCTTTAATTAGATTGTCTCTAAAGTAATGGAAGTTAAAATAAATTGATCTGATTTAACTGATTTATTTGCTTTGTTTTAGATATAATAACCTGATACTTTCTTTAAACTGAGTTGAAAGCTGAAGCATTTGTTTATCTTAATAAAACACCAAGCTATGTTTTCAGATGGAGACCCTGACTCCAAAGTTCAAAACGTCTGAGTTTCACCCCAGGTCAATGACCTCTGTATTTAGACCAAAACATATTACTCGCCCCATGTGAGAGTTAAGACATGGATTTGTGGTCTGTTTGATATGCCATAGTAAGACACATCCTGGAGAACTGATGACACCAGATAAAAACAAAATAAAAAAAAATATCTGGGGTTTTTATTGAGGAGATAATATGTGATTCTCTTACCTGTAGGATCCTTACTTATGTCACAGGGCGTGAAGACATTTTCCCGCTGTGATTGGTCTGATAGTTTCCTTTATTCTTAAACTGCTGTCTCCAATTTATCATGCCTTACATGCTTTTAAGTATAAAAAAATTAAATAAAAATAGAAAATCATAGGCAAAATCCGGTCGCAGCAACTTTGAGTGAAAATCAGGTCCCACAGCCGTTTCCCTCCACAGTGATTCTCCTGTTGAGCTGATTCACGCCGTTTGTCCAGTTTTACAGAAACCTGTGGAACTGCACCAGCCTCTGTTCCTTCACCGGTCTTCTCTGTCATTTCATATTTACCTGATGTTACAGTCAGAAGTTGCAGGTGTGTGTGTTAGCGTGCACGTCAAACAGACAAGGAACTGGCTCACAGCCACGGCGGGAGTTTAAAACACACACACAACTACATTCCTGCAGCTGTGGTCACACCCATCCTTGCCTCACCCCTGAAAAGGGAGGAGGGTGAGGAATTCTGTGGTAATATCTGTGCCTGATCCTGATGTGTGACCTGCAAATCAGCAGGTGAACTGAGCATCCAGCAGAACTGGAAGTTGTAATTTCCAGTTGCTGTTAAAGATCTCCTTAATCACAATTTAACAGTAAATAAAGCTTAGACAATATATACCTATACTGTTTTCATTCCTCCATAGAAGGAATACAGTCCTCATGCTTCTAAGAATAGCTTTGAAATGTGTTATGTGTTATGAAGCTGCATGACATTCCAACAACGTTATCTGATTATGCAAAAACGAAAAAGCTAGCCTGCCTTCAGGAAGAAGGTCTGTCGCATTTACAGTTAAAATCAAAGCTTAGCCAGTTCTTCCGGGATACAAACATCAGCTCATACAGAGGTTGTAATGGGAGAGGTTGAGGTGACCAGTTAAACAAGCTGGTTTACAAGAGCCAAACAAGTATCAAAACACCAATCAACTTGTCTATACTGGTAGCTGTAAAACGCCCAAAAGTGCAAATGGGAATATTTCAGTGAGTTAGTTGCAAACTCAAGGCCATACATATACATGTTAGAAATATGCACTAATTATAAATCTGCAGTGGAAAATAATTACCAAGACTAGGCAAAAGAAAAGGCAAAATTGAAACAAAAAGAGTGAAAAGACCTTATTACAAAATCCTGTAATAAATTAAGTAAAAAATACAACTTATTTGGTTTCAGTTATGTATTTATTAGTCTGATCTAAAATGCTGATAGCAGTGGGAATAAAATACTACTTAAATATATCCCACTAGAGTTAAAAAGCTAAATCTAAATGAAAAGAGAATTAAACCTCTGTTTGATTTTCTGAGATTTCTTTCTTATAGGTTTCTAGGTTTTCCAACTATTTTGCTAACTAGTGACACACAGTCCTGTTTCATTTGTACCTAAATTCCTTTAGGTACATGGGAGCTGGCTTGGAGCTCGTCAGCCTGGCTGTGTATTTCCTGGACGGGGCCGCAGCTGCTTTTTGTGTCTATGCTTCTGTCTCCTTGAACCCCAGTTGGCCTCAGCAGATAGCTGAACCTACCATTGAATTGAATGGTAGGTAAGCAACCCAAGCAGCTTCGGTAAAACTCCCTTAATGTTTGCCCTGCAGATGTCAGAGATCAGTCGCTGTGAACCTTTTTTCTCAAACCACAATCTTTTTTCAGAGAAACTAGGATTGCAACTGAAAAAAGGGCCGTCAGAAATTTACAAGTCATTACAATTTAATGAGTTGTTTAATGCAGCTGGCTTTTGTCGTCTATGATTAATCTGCTCTTGTGAGTCATAGCTATCAAAAGTCTACTCTTGGGATTTTCAGTCTAGATTTTTTATTTACGTTTGTTTTAAATATTATGTGACATTGATCCCATTACCTTCAGCTGAAAAACAAACACCTAGGTTGAAGAAAAGGAAAACAAGGGACATTACATTTCCACTCATCTGTGCAAAGATTCTTAATTTCTCTCAGATTATGAGAACATAAGCTGCTTTTTAATCCATTTTAATTTTGCAGTGATTAAACCATTACAGAATTGGGGTTTTCTTCTTATTTGACATTATTTTGTTGGTTTGGGTTTATGCTGGTGTCCACAGTCATTATGAAAAAATTATTTTCATTGTCAGCTTTTGAAGAAAACGCTTGAAGGTTTGGATCCAAAAACTATGGGAAAGTAATCTAAGAAAATTATGTTATGTTAGAAGCATGTTGCTTCTTAGGTGATTATCAGTGTTTTGTTTTATTTCAAACCTTAGAGATCATAAAAGTTCAAGTTTGAGAGCCATAATGGTAACTAGGAGCAACAACAGTTGTAAAACATTTGCAGCCTTTAAAACACATTAGACTTGTCACGTTTCAGAGCAATGAAACAGAATAAACAACTGATCTTCAGTTGTTGACAGTTTGATCCTTCTCAATAAGATGTTTTTCAGAAGGATCCCTTAATGCATGGACGTAATTTGGAGGGGGGACATGTCCTCTGCACTTTTTCAAACGTCCGTTCTTGTCCCCTGCACTTTTTGCTGTTCAAAAACAATGTTAGGCTACGGTACACAGACAATCGTCTTCCCTGAGTTTAGAACGCCCACAAGCTCCTGATTGGGCTTGTTCCATCTTTTTTTTTGTGATTGGCGCACAGTGCTGTCATTCCACTGGAGCTCACTTTATGCAACCCCTGAATCTGGTCTGTGAAAGGTTTTGTAGAAAAACGTGGATCTGCAAAAGACGGCAGTTGGCAAGGAAATCTGCTACTGTCTAGGGTTGTAATGTTAGGTGTATGAATTTTTAGAAATCTTTTAATTGGTCTCATATGCGTGCACATGTTCGTGTGTGTTTGGTTATTAGACTCGCAGCCAGGATATCTGAAAAAAGAGAGACATCATAGAGGTCTTAAAAAGTCAATGTGTTAGTTACATTAAAAGAACTGTCTAATACCCCTCCTAAAAAAAAAAAAAAAAACCCTCACTGGCTCCATGAAGCAACAGATCCACTTCAAGATCCTCCACTGCATTTTAAAGCTTTCAATAAGCTTGCAAAGTATATTTGTTTTATTAAAGTGCTGATAAATCAAAGGTATTATTCCATCTATCCATTTTCCATCATGCTTTATCCCAGCTGGGGTCGCGAGCGGTGCTGGTGCCTCTCTCCATCAATCGCAGGGCCAAATGTTTTATTGTTAAATATTATTATTAATTACCAAACAAGGAAAAAAAAATAAAAACTACGAATGCGATTTTAGATCTCCAAGCTAATAATAATAGTAAAACTATGTGTTTTTAATTTACACGGATTGTTGCACCCCAAATTGTCCAATTCTTCATGTCATGCATCCATATATTTTGTCAGGAGAGGGATAGCAGAGATCCATGAGAAAGTGGAGGAAACAAACACAGAAGAACTACTGGAAAATAAACTGAACTTATATATATTAAATAATACTTGCACCCCACCCACTTTTGAAATCTAAATTTCATCCATGCCTTAATGCCAAGTCTTAGAGCATCAGCTGCCAACACCAGAGACCAACATTGTGTGTTACCCTAATTGGTTTTGTAGTAAGGTTTTGAATACAAGTTTGGATTCTTTCTCTGTAAGGAAACAATAGTCTTGCAGTCATAATCATAAGTCAAGACATGTAGGGGGCTATTGTGACATAAGCAGGGCTTCATGGAAATTCCTAAAACTCCTTCCTGCTGGCCTCAGGAAAGCCTCCTTGTCCAGTTTCAGTGCAAATGCTCTGAAATCCTTTCTTGCTCGCACACACCCAACGTTCCCTCTAAGCTGAGCGCTTGCGCAATTGCTTACTGCTCGTGCATTCTCAGCGCACAAGAAAATCTATGCAGCGCATAAAATATGGGGCCAAAATGGTAGCTTTAATATTTGCAAATGTGTGTGGAGAGTTGTGTGTCTGTATCTCGATTTGTGTGTGTGCAGTGGGATTTGAAAATGTGTAAATAAATCGGTAAATGTGTGAGGAGATTTGTGTGTCTGTACAACAATCTGCAAATGTGTAAAACTACTTGTGTGTAATCCGTTTTGCAAATGTGTAAAAAATCCACAAATCTGTATTCAGATCTGCAAATGTGTACTGAGACTTGCAAATGTGTAGATCAATCTGTAAGCACACACAGAGACACTTGTGTCTGAAGTATTTTCGCTTCAAGACCCAGAAATACAGACAAATCATTGGTTACAAGTCAAGCGGTTTTTCGGTTGGCTCTCTTTACACACGTGATTTTTGCTACTCTTCTGCCGTGTGAGATGCACAAATGCGTAGAAGGATTTGTATGTGTATTTTCGTGATTTGTAACCCCTTGCGCAGGCTCGCAGGCTCACATGCTGCCCTGACCGCAGGCTCGCAGGCTCACAGGCTCACAGACAGCCTCTACCTTTTTTTTTTTCCTCCGCTGCGGGAGTTGACGTGACAAGGATGATATTGATACCATTCAGTAAGGAAAAAATTTAATCTATTATTAAACAAAAGGTTACGGAAAGATGGCAGAAGCTGTGGGAAGAGCATAGAACTGGAAGTTGGCTTTATAGTATTCAAAGGAAAATTGGTGAAATGAGGAGAACGGAAAGGAATAAAAAAGAGGTTATATCTAGATTAAGTTTCGGAAACACGGGGTTAAATGGAAACTTATTTAGAATGGGAACAGGAGGTTGTGATTTTTGTTATCAAGGGGAGACGGTGGAGCATGTTTTGTTGTTTTGTTATAAATATTCTATGGAGAGAAGGGTTACAAGAAAATAAATTACAGTTAAATATACAAGATATTTTGGGGAAAAAAATCTACTTATGATTATTTTTGTAATTTGATAAACAATCTTGAAAAAACGAAATTGGTAGAAAGGATATAAGTTTATTTATGTAAATATTGTTAATATTTATTTTTATTTTTCAGTGGGAAAATACATAGCATCCCGATCCACACTCCACTGAAGTAGATGGTGGTAATGCACATCATAGAGTTGCTTGCCAACCGCCATAAAACAGAAGCAGAAGAAGAAGAAACAGTTTTACTAATGCAAACTATAGAAAAAATTAAAGAAATATACTTACAGAAAGCTGACGGGATTCCATTGCTCTCAACTTAGCAGGTACAACCCCTAGGACCCCAGTAACGTCACGTACTGTACAATACCGCCAACTGGTGGTATGTGGCTGTATGTGAAGCAAGTTGTGCTGAACTGTCGCAGCAGAGAGAGAGCTGTGAGCCTGCGAGCCTGCGGTCAGGGCAGCATGTGAGACTGCGAGCCTGCGCAAGGGGTTACAAATCGCGAAAATACACATACAAATCCTTCTACGCATTTGTGCATCTCACACGGCAGAAGAGTAGCAAAAATCACGTGTGTAAAGAGAGCCAACCGAAAAACCGCTTGACTTGTAACCATAGGTGGATTAATGACCGGGCCTACCGGGCCCAGGCCCAGGGGGCCAGAGGCCCCAAGGGCCCAGGCCAACTTGGCCCCGCGGCCGCGACCCAAGCAAAACTACTTTTGCAAAAATAATAATCTTAGGCCCCAAGGGGCCAGGCCAACTTGGCCCCGCGGCCACGATCCATAGAGGGTAAGAGGCCCCAAGGGGCCATGATCCATAGAGGATAAGAGGCCCCAAGGGGCCAGGTCAACTTGGCCCCGCGGCCACGACCCACAGAGGGCCTGAGGTCCTAAGGGGTCAGGCCAACTTGGCCCCGCGGCCATGATCCATAGAGGGTAAGAGGCCCCAAGGGGTCAGGCCAACATGGCCCCGCGGCCATGATCCATAGACGGTCAGAGGCCCCAAGGGGCCAGGCCAACTTGGCCCCGCGGCCACTATCCATAGAGGGTCAGAGGCCCCAGGGGGCCAGGTCAACTTGGCCCTGCGGCCACGATCCATAGACGGTCAGAGGCCCCAAGGGGCCAGGCCAACTTGGCCCCGTGGCCACGACCAACAGAAGGCCAGAGGCCCCAAAGGGCCAGGCCAACTTGGCCCCGCGGCCGCAAGCCACAGAAGGCCAGAGGCCCCAAGGGGCCAGGTCAACTTGGCCCCACGACCACGACCCACAGAGGGCCTGAGGTCCTAAGGGGTCAGGCCAACTTGGCCCCGCGGCCATGATCCATAGAGGGTAAGAGGCCCCAAGGGGTTCAGGCCAACATGGCCCCGCGGCCATGATCCATAGACGGTCAGAGGCCCCAAGGGGCCAGGCCAACTTGGCCCCGCGGCCACGATCCATAGACGGTCAGAGGCCCCAAGGGGCCAGGCCAACTTGGCCCCGCGGCCACGATCCATAGAGGGTCAGAGGCCACAGGGGGCCAGGTCAACTTGGCCCCGCGGCCACGATCCATAGACGGTCAGAGGCCCCAAGGGGCAAGGTCAACTTGGCCCCGCGGCCGCGACCCACAGAGGGCCTGAGGTCCTAAGGGGTCAGGCCAACTTGGCCCCGCGGCCATGATCCATAGAGGGCCAGAGGCCCTGAGGGGTCAGGCCAACTTGGCCCCGATCCATAGAGGGTCAGAGGCCCCAAGGGGCCAGGCCAACTTGGCCCCGCGGCCACGACCCACAGAGGCCCCAAGGGTCCAGGCAAAATTGGCCCCGCGGCCATGATCCACAGAGGGCCAGAGGCTCTCAATCATTATTATCAAAGCTAATTCTCAAATTGGATGGATCACACAACCTCACTCACATATTCTTTATCAATTATTAAAGGTTGTTTCTGAATTTTGATCACAGAACTTAATGCAAATATTCTTGATTGATTGACAAAGCTCATTCTCAAATTTTGATTACACAACCTTACTCTGACAAATTATCATTATCAAAAAGCTCTATCTCGAATTTGGATCACAGAATCTCACTCAAGTATTCTTAGCTGTGCCCCTCCCCCATCGAGTCTTTCATAAACCGGTCTGTTCTTTTAGAATCTCCTCATTTGGTATTTTGAACTCGTGAGAGACTGCTCCAAATTTGGTTTCCTTTCCCTCAGTTCAGACTCAGAGATAATTTGAAATCATTCAACAAGAAGTCTAACGCGCGCACACACAGTCACACACACACACACACACACACACACACACACACTTGAGTTGAGCATTACTTGGAAATTCTTATATTTTCCATTTTGCTGTTACTATCAGCATCTTCCCATTTTGTCCTTTTCTTTCGAAAAAGTTTACAGTCTGACATTTGTCACTGCTGTCAGTTAATAACTTTTTGGTCTTTGACCCATTTTGTCATTTTCTCGATTCGATCGTCACTGACCACTCTCTCCTGTCTGGCAGACATCGTTGCTGCCATCATAGCTAGCAAGCTGCCTGCAGATAGCAACATTTTGGTGTCCTTTGTGAAAATATTTAGATAGAAGACAAAAGTGCACAAAGTTGTACAGTTATTATCTTTTCAAAATATTTGTTTCACTGTCAGTGTGATTGACCGACTTTGCCGCTAGATTTCGTGTCTTTTGGCCATACCTGGCTAGCGACTAAAAACATCATTTAGCGACTTTTTGGTTGTGAAGATAAGTGGTAAAAGCAGATCTGCCTGTTGGTCTTCCCACATTTTGCCATTTGGTACTTTGCACTCTTGTTGGTCACTCCAAGGCATTTGTCCCTGCCTTCAGCTAGTCACTTGGCTCTTTTGGAATATATTTCACTGTAATTGGCTCTCTCTCTCTTTCTCCTCAGTACAAATCAGTCTGTTCTCTTGCCATTTAGACATTTTCTTGATTCGATCATCACTGACCACTCTGCTCTCCTGCTGTCTATCAGACGAATCAGTTGATTCTCTGCTCTCAATTGTCTATGCTAGTAAGCTGTTATTCTCTGCTTTGGAATGTTGATGCTGGGTTGCTAGTTTTCTAAATCACCTCACACACTTGAAGGAAGCAGCACCGATCATAAACACACAAACAAACTCACACACACACACACACACACACATAGTTGGTTTATCTGTTGTGATAGGCAAAGAGCCAATGTGCAAAGAAAGAAGGGAAATATGGATCATAAACGTTTAAGTGGAGGAGCTGGAAAAAAAATTCAGCAAGAAAAGAAAAAAAAGGAATCAGTTTTACTTGAGAGTGTTCCAAATATCTCCAGCTTCTTCAGTACAAAGACATCTGCTGAAAGCAATTCTATAAATGCTACTGCAAATTCAGCTAAGGTTAGCAATGCACCTGAGCTAGCATGTAGCTCCCAAGATCCTGAGACCACTACAAGTGTAGACACTGAACCAAATGCTTCTGATGCTTATGATTCAACCAATTCAGCAGTAGCCAGTTGCTCGGATGAATGTGAAGTCACTGCACCTCTGGACAGCATAGAAAATGAGCTGAATCTTTCTTCAACACCATCTACAGTGACAACTCTACCTAGTGATCCCGCTAAATGGGCTGAGACCCTCACTGAGTCAATGAAGGAAGTTCTTATTCAAAGAGGTGCAAAATCATTTCACAACCGTCACAGCCATTATCCAGCTTCTGTGAGGAACAGTGGGCTAGGAGGCAAAACCCGATGCCTAAACAATGAACATTTTACTTCACACTTGCCCAATGGACAACGAGTACAAAGAGAGTGGCTGATGTACTCTCCCTCTACTGGTAATGTTTACTGCTTTGCATGCAAACTGTTTTCCCCAAAAACGCATTCTTTTGTGACAGGCTATTGTGATTGGAAACACTCAGAAAGATTTGGTGAACATGAGCGAAGTGCTGAGCACATAACCTGCATGCAAGCAGTCTTGAACCGCGCCAAAGGTGCCACAGTTGATGCAGACCTGTTCAAACAGTTTCAGGCAGAGAGCAGCTATTGGAGGCAGGTGTTACAAAGAGTTGTTGCAGTCATTAAATTCCTTGTAGAAAGGGGCCTTGCATTTAGGGGTAAAAATGAATCGTTAGGGTCTCCTCTCAATGGGAACTACCTTGGTATTCTGGAGGTCCTGGCTGAATTTAATCCCTTTCTAAAGGATCACATCAGAAAGTTTGGGCAGATGGGTCGAGGTAATACCTCATATCTGTCCTCCACCATTTGTGAGGAATTCATTGAATTGATGGGTGCAAAAACCAAACAGGCTATAGCAGATGAACTGCAAGCAAGCAAATACTACTCTATCATTGTGGATTCAACCCCAGATTTATCTCATGTGGACAAATTGACATTCATATTCCGTTTTGTTAGCAAAGAGGGCAGTGTTGTTGAACGCTTTGTGGGTTTTGAGCCCATTACTAGCCATACAGGTGAAAGTTTGGCTAACTGTGTCATGTCTTTGTTGGAAAATCTAGGGTTAGAGCTGTCAAATTGCAGGGGGCAGGCTTATGATAATGCCAGCAACATGTCAGGGAGGTATATTGGGTTGCAGGCTCACTTAAAGAAAAGCAACCCATTAATACACTATATTCCATGTGCAGCTCACTCTTTGAATTTGGTCGGAGTCAACAGCATTGACAGATGTGGAAATGAAGTCTCTAAGTATTTTGACTTGATTCAGTCTATTTACAACTTCACAACTGCATCCTCACACCGATGGGACAGGGTATTTGGCAATTCCAACATAGATCTCACACTTAAAGCTTTATCCAACACGCGTTGGAGTTGTAGTGCAGAATCTACCAAAGCACTGTGGCAGACCTACAGTAAAATAAAAGCAGCACTACAGGTTATTTCCACTGATGACACAGAGAAACGAGACACACGAACTGAAGCTGACAGTCTAGTGCGGAAGCTGGATTCACTTGAGATGGCCTTCATGGCAGGCTTTTGGGACACTGTTCTGTCCAGATTTCAGGCCACAAGTCTGCAACTTCAAAAAGCAGACATGGACCTTGGTACAGCAGTTAGATTGCTGGAATCTCTGTGCACCTTTGTTCTCTCCCAAAGAGATCTATTTGATCATTTTGAGCAGAAAGCCTTAAACATGTTGGGTGGCACCCCATCTTACAGGGCTGAACGGACAAGGAAACGTAAAAAGTTTGCTGATGAATCAGCATCCCCAGATGTTGTGCTTGAGGGAAGGCAACTGTTTCAAATAGAGACATTTATTGCCTCTATTGATCAACTGAGTTCAAGCCTTAATCACCGTCTGGAGGCCCACAAACATCTGAACAATTTGTTCAGTGTCCTTTTCTCTTTGGATACAGCGTCCAATGCTTCAGTCCTTCACAAGGCCAAGATTCTCACTGAATCATACCCATCTGACCTCAATGAAAGTCTTGGACAGGAGCTTATACAGTTCAAATCTTTTATACAGCTCAACAACACTGATGAGGAGAGGACCCCTTCAGGACTGCTCAAAACAATAATACATTTTGGACTACAGCCTACGTTTCCTAATACATACATTGCGCTACAGATTTTTCTCACTCTACCGGTCAGGAAACTGTGAGGGAGAACGCTCATTCTCTCTTTTGTCAAGAGTAAAAAATGAGCTGCGCACAAGAATGACTCAGAAAAGATTAAATGCGTTATCTCTAATGGCAATTGAGAGTGAGCTGACAAGAGAGTTGGACTTCAATGATGTGGTGGATGATTTTGCAAAATTGAAAGCACGAAAGAAACCCCTTGCTTAAAGGTGCACTGTGTAAGATTTTTAGGTTATTTCCAGAATTCACCCATTCACTAATGTTAGGCTACCTGTTTTCATGAATACTTACCACCACAGTAAAATTCTAAGTATCCATTATGACTTGGAGAATTGCACTTTCGCCATTTCTGGGAAGTGTCACCTGGATTGTGAAGATAGGATTGACTTTAGGCAGAAGCTTGGTGCTTTCTCTGGCAAACTGAACCTCAAGCTTCATTCTCTGCAGCTTTGCATTCTTGTGCAGACTTTCATCCACAAGGAACTTTTCAACTTCCCCACTATCGTGAAGGGGCCATCAAAAGATTTCAGTGTGTCCAGCATGTCTAGTCTCTTACTCTCCTTTCTTTGAGCCATCTCTTGTTTCTCATCTGCCCTACTCTCGAATTTTGCCTTCATGAATTTACTCCAGTTGAGTTCAACCTCCCTTTTTGCTTGTGCTGCTGCCTTGAAACCTCTGAAGCTCCTGGCACTTCTGTAAAATTATTGACCTATTGACTGCGTTCAGTGTGCCCAACTTCTTCAGTTTGTAGTCCACCTTGCCACATTATCTCTCCATCCCAATGTTGTGCACAGGGGTGCCATCAATGTTACTAGCCTGTTCACTGACAGGGTCCATTGGGAAGGTCTCCTCATCCATCCTCTGCCTGGCCAGGACAGTCTTCAGATGGGGCAGCATGAGATCTGTCAGCTGCTTCACTTCATCCAAGTATTCGGCAGCCACGTCTGACACTGAGTTCAGGACATGTCCAGTGCCTGTCCAGCCACTATAGCATTCTTGGAAATGGGCTATCTTGACCTGCATGCAGCCCTTGTACCATGAACTGGCCTACACCTTTCTTTGTGGTGCTCTCCGATGCATGTTATCATTTTACCTTTCTCCTTCTCCTCAAGCTTAACCACAAATAGATACAGACTTTGAGCCTCAATTTGCTGCACAGCTGCCGTTATGCCAAAGTGTTTTCCTAAGATATTATTTTATTTTTAATGATAGAAGGGAGGAAAAGGGGGCAAAAATCATGTCCGATTTAGTTTTTTGGGTGGGGTGGGGGGTTTATTTCATGATAGCTACCAACTTCCAATACATAATATCTCTCAAATGACCCAATGCACCATCACTGAAGTGGGCATAATCATTTTCCAAAATGTTTATTTTTAGTCCATTTATCCCCTCCCCCTGTGTCTGTGTGAAACCTGTGCTTGTCAGTGTCTGTGTGGTATACCTAATAGTGTGTGTGCAGTATGTGCACTCTTCTATACAGGACAGTGTGCATGTCTGTTCACAGTATACAGTATCTCTTGCATAGTGCGTGCGTGTGTGTGCGCCCGCACGTGCGGGGGGTTGAGGGGCCAAGACCATGTCAGGCCCAGGGGGCCAAAATTTCTTAATCCGCCCCTGCTTGTAACCAATGATTTGTCTGTATTTCTGGGTCTTGAAGCGAAAATACTTCAGACACAAGTGTCTCTGTGTGTGCTTACAGATTGATCTACACATTTGCAAGTCTCAGTACACATTTGCAGATCTGAATACAGATTTGTGGATTTTTTACACATTTGCAAATCTCAGTACACATTTGCAGATCTGAATACAGATTTGTGGATTTTTTACACATTTGCAAAACGGATTACACACAAGTAGTTTTACACATTTGCAGATTGTTGTACAGACACGCAAATCTCCTCACACATTTACAGATTTATTTACACATTTTCAAATCCCACTGCACACACACAAATCGAGATACAGACACACAACTCTCCACACACATTTGCAAATATTAAAGCTACCATTTTGGCCCCATAATAAAATTAAATCTAACAAACTAAATCAAATAGACTAATAACAGTTTTTCAGTATAATTTTTAATTTTGAAATATGTTTCAAAGATGAATTTGGATAAATATGTATAATAAAACAGGAGAATTCCTTTAAAAATAGTTCAGCCACTGTCCTTATTCAGCGCACGAAAGAGCGCTGCATGAGCATAAATAAATAACCCAGCAGGACGACGAATATATGACCGACTTATTTTCCAGTCTAGGATTTCTAAGGAATAAAACTCACAGATTCATAACAGTCCTGCTGTCCAACATGCACACAGCTGATGATCCATCCATTCACCATGTGGCGCGATGCTCCGAGTGACCTTTTTTTTTTTTGCTAGTTTGTTTGTTTTTTAAATTCAAGTACATGATGAAGCAAATTCTCAGATATGCTGGCTCATGGATGAAATCTTTATTTCAGAAGTGGCGGGATGCAAGTATTTATTTTAATATAACTAACTTCAGGGTGTTTGACCATCCAGTCACAGACCCATTCAGTGGCGCATCAGAGGTTTGTAAACTGAGCCTCTCGGGAGTGACAGCGGTGACAGCCAATCACACAAGGAAATAGGGAGGGCCAATCAGGAGCTTATGGGTGGTCTAAACTCAGGGAAGCTGGCTTCGGCACAGTAAATGTTGCAGTGTTAAAGTAACACTCAAGAGTACATTTGGTGCCAATCTGAATTAGTGTGGGACCAAATGTACTCTCAAAGTGTAACTTTAACACTGCAACAATTGGTGTGAGCTTGAGCTGCAGTTTATCCACTTGGTCCTAATGCTTAACGAATGTCAGGTTACTGTAGCGTAATAAAACATATGTCAAAAAAAGTGCAGGGGACATGTCCCCCCTGTCCCACCAAAAAGTTACATCCATGTGGTGGCTGCAGCTCTAGATATAAATCCCTTTATGGTCCCAAAATGGGGAAATTCACTCTCTGCATTTGACCTCATCCCCTTGTGGAGCAGTGGGCTGCCATGGGGTTAAGGGTCCAGCTCAGGCTGAGGGGTTCGAACCAGGTATGCAACCTTCTCTAGAGAAGTGCACTTCTCTAACCACTAGGCCAACACTCCTGTGAAAGACTATTTAGCTTAATGAATAGTATCAAACCAGCATCATCTTACATATAGCATTCTGCACATCTCATGAAAAAAAAGAAGTTTTTTTTGTTATGGGCAAAAAATAAAAAAAACACATAAATGAAAAATAAATGATGGAAATTGATGCTGTAATGTATTATTTATTTGATAATCCACATTGTTATGATCATTGCTATGATCCCGGGTTTATAACAAGTTTTGTGGCCTAAAAGAATTCACATCTGATGTTGCTCGCAGTGATCCTCTGTGTACTCAAGGGGCTAGTATTAGAAAAATTAGAGGTAACTTTGCAAACACCTTTTTTTATCCCAAATATTCTCTCTGAAATCTGTGGGTTAAGAAGATGGAGATTAAAGCAAGAAAATCCATATTTGACACAACAGTTGTTTTTTATGTTCCTTGGGTTCAAGACAAAGAGACAAATACTGAAACAGAAATTACTTTCTATTGTTGCACTACTCTTTTAATGCCTTAATTTGTCTTATTATCTGTGTTAAATCATTAATAATTGTGGGAAACTTGCATCATCCTGTATTCACATCTTGTAGGCTATCAATTAACAATTGGAGCTTGAGATACAATTTGGCGTCTTTCGTTGGACTTAACTTGTAACTTGTAAAACAATGAAATGGTTCCACCTCTTGCATTTAAACATAAATTGCTTCCGGGAGTTAAATGGAAAGTTATATTATCTTATTCTAAGACGTTAGACTTATTTTATATTTATATTATAGCTCAGTGTTGCATCTGGAAAAGTCCTTTACATGTGGTCAGATGGTGCCTTCACTATCCCGGGAAATGTTTTTGCTGTATTCCTGAATGTCATCAAATGAAAGCACCAAACCTGCAGCATTGACAGAATAATTAGACTGAATAAATGCTACAAAGCAGCTCAGATTAGTGCAGCCGTGGGAGGATTTTAGCGCCATCTAGTGGAAAACTATTGCAAACGTTACTGTTGAGTCCAGCTTCCTGAATTCATTGAAAAACCTTTATTGGAAAGCCTTTTAAGTCATAAATGAAATGAAAAACGTAAAAAAATATTGTATCTCTAGACCCAAAATATTTGTTTGATAAAGTGAAAATCATTATTCTTTTTATTAATAAAGATTATTCTAAAAAAAAAAAATAATGATTTAGAGTTTAAAACAAAAATAAAGTAACTACTGTTTCTAAGAATAATGTCCAAAATGCGATGCTGCAAATGGCTGAGGGACTATTTCCTTTAAGGTGGAACTTTATGGTTCAGGAATAGAAAATAACTGCAAAACACCTGTTTATTTTGACAAATCTTAGTTATTACCTGTGCTTTAGAATCTCTGGGTAAAACTTAAGCATGAAGGAATAAAGGATTATAATCTGTCTGCAGATTCTTTTTTAAGCTATAGATAAACTCAGCTATTAATAACCCTGCATCACCTCACTCTGTCTGAGCCATCATTGCTCAGCAAACATGTTTATATCCAGACAGACGCTCTTTCCAGCCCTGCCAATTTCACAGAACCAGCTGTTTATTAGAGTTTAGACAAAATGACCCTTACAGGCTGCTGTTGTATTTCAACATTATGCAGCTGCATTTGTTAGAGATAAAACAATTCATGATAAAGTTCAACCATTCCTTTTTATTAAAACATGAAAGGTAAAATACTGAATGTTAAATTTCTGATTATTAAAATACTTTGAATATGCAAAGCAACACACAGAGAGTTTCTTTCAGAAAAATCTCCCCTTTAAATTGGTTGGTCCAGATACAAGATCCAATAGCACCTGGAACTGGACTTTCTGATAACTTTTTTCCACCCAAGGAGCCAGACCCTGTTATAAATGTTTGAAGTGCATCATACGCTAAGCTTTTTCATTTAATAATGTTTCGCCATCTTTTCTATTTTCCACCATCTTTAACTTCTTGATGCAAACATTCTTCCCATTAACATCCCAGTTTCCTGTAAAATGTGAAGAACATGAACAACATTTGAACCCCAGAGCCAGATGAGACCTCCCTGTCTCAGCGTCGCTGGAGCAGAGGCAGGTTGTAACTTCTGGCAAACGTGTCCGTGATGCTGCTGCCACCGAAAGCTGTCTGATTACATTAGGTCAGAAAAAAAAACAGAATTAAACCAACAAACAACCTTTCTTTTGATCTTTGAGAGTCAAACAGATTGTCAGCAACTTTCAGATCTCTGATAATGTTCTCATACGAAGGTGCAATTGTATTTTAATTATTTATCTTACTTCCTCTGGATTTAGATTAAAAGATTACATTGATCTTATTTAGAAATCAAACATATACTTATACAAAGAAAACATGAATAATAAAAAATAAGAGTTAAGTAGTAATAAGAGTTGACTTGTTCATTTCATGGTTATTTATAATTCATGTGTCAGATATAAGCATGTTGATAAGATATGAGTTTGATTTGTTTTATTCTAGCCAACAATACTGCCTGGTTTATGAACATCAAAGTCATTTAAAGTTTACACTAAAGCAGCTTCAGATGTAAAACCTCTGAGACAGGATTTGAATAACTGAATATTTTCCTTTTTTGGGAAAGTTTGACACATAGAGGTGCGAGAACACAAAGCGCTCAGTCTTGTTCCGCCTCTTGATGATAGATAATTTACTCAAAGGTTCTCCTCAGATTCAGAATTTCTTTCTTTAAAAAGCCGGGTAAAGATCTGTGATCAAATGTCAGAATATCAAAGGCTCGGATTGTTTTTGGACCAAACCAGAAACCAAACAGAAGGACCTGCTCACAGGCTGGTGTCGGCAGTCTTTGGCTTCATCTCGCCACCAGCATTCGGCAGTGATGTGGTGTCGTGTCGGGTGTCCCTGCAGAAGAACACGGCTGGGTTCTTGCAGGCCCACATCTCTGCTCCTCCTGCCACTCCAGTTTTTCCAGGACTGGAACTTGATAGCCGACTGTTGTTGGTTCCGGCTCGGGTCACGTAGCGGTCCCTGATCCTCTCCACCTGGTTCAGCCGGGTCTCACGGTTCCGGCTCTGACCGGACAGGTAGGCGGCAATGTTTCTGGTCCTGTAGCCCTCCTCCCGGCTACGGCCCAAAAGCATGGAGATATTGGGGTTCCTCAGGACGTAGATCAGCGGGTTGATGGCACCGTTAGCCCAGGCCAGCCAGATGGCAACAGTGTCCATGGCCGGGTTGAACCTGTAGTTTCCGATTGCCGTTACCAAACCCATCAGGCAGTACGGCCCCCAGCAGCAGATGATGAACACAATCATGATCAGAACCGTAGTGGCTGTTCTCATCTCGCTGTAGAAGCGCAGCAGGTACGAGTAGGTGGTGACGGGTCGAACCCGGATCTCAGAGAGTCGGACTGTTTTGCAGATGTTGTAGTGGCAGAAGCACATGAGGGAGAACGGCAGTAGGTAGCACACAGAAATCAGGCAGATGCTGTATGCCGTCCCTACACTAGAGCTCCCAGGGTGGAAGACATACATGCAGTGGTAGAAACCTCGTTTATGGACTCCTGATGAGGTTCGGACCAGCAGGTAACCGGGCAGGGAGAAAACCACCGCCGTTAACCACACAGCCACCAGCAGCTGGGTGGCTTTCTGACGCCCGATCTTAGCCTGAGGCTGTCTGACGATGGCGTAGTACCTGTCGAAGGAGATCAGTGTCATGGTGAGGGTGGAGATGATCCCAAAGCAAGTGTTGAAGAAGCCATTGGCCACGCAGAAGGCGTCTCCAAACATCCAAACGCCGTCCTTGCTGAAGAGCATGACGAAGGAGAAGGGCAGGCACAGTACGGCCGTCAGGAAGTCCGACAGAGACAGCGACATGATGAAGGCATTGGTCACTGTCCGCAGCTGTCTGTGTTTGATGATAACAACGACCACCGCAGAGTTGCCCAGACTGGACAGGAGAAAGATGAAGAGCAGCACCAGAGCCTGAGCCGCCACCGCCATGCCCTGCAGAGCCGAGTTCCCATCAGCTGCACTGAGCACCGCCGTCGTCGGTGGCAGCTGGATTTCACCTTCATCTGTGCCCCTTTGCTCCCTGAGGGCCGAGAGGTTACGTGATGCCCCGACAGAGGCCTGAGTGGTGGCCGTCACTAGGCCGGTTACTATAGAGACGACCCTAGAGAGACATCCAGAAAAGATGAAGCAATGAATAAAACTCTGAGCTATAACATCTCGTTACCGTCCAGTGATGAGCTTCAACAAACAAGCTGCATGATAAACGACTCAAATAACCTCTGATTTAGTTTCATTAGAGAATCACCAATATTGCATCTTGGCTCAAGCAGAACATTTTAAAAATGGAACCACGTTATCTCCCTATTGCACCTGGAATTAGTCTTTTTGTAATTATTTCCAAACCTGGTCAGTAGGGCTTTAGAGCCCTCTGTATTAAGTGGCTCCATCTTGTTTGTCTTCTTAACTTGGATTGGTTTTCAGGAAGATCACATGTGCTGTCAATCAAACCGAACCAGAAATACCATCTCTGTGGATATTTTTATTATGTAAGCTTCACTGAACAGGGAACCAACAATCACAGCTAACAAGGTGACTAAGGATGGGGCAGCTTAGAGTGCTGCTGTCCTGCAACTTATATGCATAAAACAACTGTATATTGATATCACGGGCAGCAGAACTGTATTTATGCAAGAATTGCCCCTGTTCCACGATGCAAACATGGTGGTGGTAGCACCATGGTGTGGGGATGCTTATGTTCAACAGCGTCCCCACTACATGACAGGGAAATGGGATGCAGTTGATGGGAAGATGGAGGGAACTAAACACAGAACAATCCTATAGGAAATCTGCTAAACCTGGGGTTCACATCTCTGCACGAAAAAAAGCATTAAAATACAAGGAATAGTTTAATATGAAGTTTATTTATGTGTTAGAATGGCCTAATCAGAAATATAGAGCTATATCGAGCAGGGTATTTTAGTTTGACTCAAAAACTGGGGCTCATCGATGCCCGAACATTCTCAGTCATTCAGATAGAAGTGAAAAGAAGCAAAACGTCTTCAAACTCAGAAACAAAGTCCATTAGATTGCTTTTAATTTTCTTTTTTTTTTTTTTTGGCTCTCACTTAGCTTTAAACTCTTGCTCTTTGCAAAGATTACAGCCTCCAGATGTGCTAAACTGGCAGAAAACAAACCCCAAAAGACTTATAGCTAAAAAACAAAAAAGGTGGTTCTTAAAAACGACACTTTTTATAAGTTGATCCAAAACAAAATGAGAAAACCTTACATCATTTTCCCTCCAATCCATAATTCTGCACTATTTTGTGTTGGTCTCCATGTTAAATGCTAAGATAAGGTGAAGTTAGAGGTTTAAATACTTTTAAAAGGAGTATCTGTATAGATCTGTATAGTATCTGTTTAGATTAAATGTTCTATGAATGATTGATGCTGGTTTAATGAGATCAAACCATGTGGGGTGAATAAAGTTACCTGGGTTCTACAGGTGAGGCGGTAATACTGGGACCCATGCTGTCGGCTGTGTAGTTAGAGCCGGACTGAAGAGCCATGCTGACAGGTGAATCCATTGAGTGTCTGCAGCCAAACTGGATCCCATCAGCTCCCAGTTAGTCCTGCAGCTGCTGATCAATTATTGACATGGGTCTGAGCAAAAATCCTCTTCCTCCTGCTGCTGACCTTCATCTCCTGGCAGCAGCTCCCAGATGGAGAGGTCATCGACTGATGCTGCGATCGATCCTCATAAAATATAGATGTTCCCACATTTAGAGGCAAGTCACACAGAACCACTTCAGAGCCATAACCATCTCAGAACTGGTGGATTGGTGTGGTCCAGATGTGCTGAACATCTGCAGCTGATTTTAATAATAAATAATGAGAATCAAATACTATAATGTTGCAGTCCTTTTACAATGAAGCCGATCAAAACCGCGGATCACTCTGAGTTAGGGGGGGAAACACAGATCCTGGATGAGAACAATGCAGCAGATGAAAGACTGGATCCTGATTAGAAGCACAGGCCTGTTTGAGCTGATCACCGCTCCTGGACAAGATCCTCCTTAGAACCGAACCCTGCGCTGTTGCTGCGACTCTCTGGGTTCACATTTCTAATCACATCCATCGATCCGCTCTCGGCAACTTCCTGTCCGCGCGCACGCTCCTCCTGTGACCGTCTTCTCACACGGTACGCGCGCGGACCGGATATGACGCTGCTTCATGTAAACTGGACGGCGCGCGCTCTTCGTGCGTTTTGCTCTGATCATAGCAGACAACTGGGTCCAGATTTGTTTTAGCCCAAAACATATCTGGACCCTCGGTGGGCGCGGGAACGCGCTCACGGCTTTGTGACGGTTGCTACAGTAACGGCTGATGATGCAGCAGGCGGCTTCTTGAAAGTTCATCCTGGTCAGGGGCGGACCTAGATGGAGGGCTATGTGTCGCCAGGGCCACCCTTGCCAATCATTGGCCACCCCTAACATTTTCTTTCCCTCTAATACAGATGGTAGCAGCAGTAATACTCTCAAGGGGATTATTCGCACAGATATTAACAATTACTTTACAACAGAAACACTGTGGTTAATTATGCACGTCAATATACTAACATTAAAGATGGTAAATACAGAATTCATGCTTTGTGTTTTCATGGGGGCACAGAAAAGCATGAAGCAAAAAAACTGGGCAAGGTATTGAAATATATTAAAAGCAACTCAGGAATTTGTAGCTATATGAATATATAAAAAAGATTAAATAAAGCTATTATTTGGAATATTACGTCAATATAGATTCATCATTTAGGAATTTTATTTATTTATAAAGTAATTTAAGTTAAAATTATAGTTTTCTATAAAAATCTGAATTAGAACCCAAGAAAAATAGATAAATTCAGCTGTAAAAGTTTTTATAGAGTAATATAGAGTATTTTTTTTTATTTGTTTTGAAAAAACTGGGAAAACTCCTATCTCAATATCATTGAAGCTATCACCTTATTGTTTTAAAATAATTAGTAAAATGGAATTTTTTTTAAAGAAAAAAATTAAATATATCCAAAGGACCTATCAGAAACCATGTCTGCTCCAGCGCATATTATCATTAGAATTTCTCTTTATATTATGTCTTTAGAAGAGGGGCCAAAGCAGGGGCCAGGACATGATCTACAGGGGCACTGGCCCCTGTTGGCCCCTGTCTAGAACCGCCCATGCTCTTTTCAGAACAAAATTTTGTATTATTTGAGGTAAAAACAAAATGATATGTTTGTAAGTCATTTAGGAGTCTTCAGTGAGATCATAGATAAATAACTACTTTAATAATAACTTAAAAATTTAATGTCAATATTAGTACATTTAAATTTATTTTTTTTGCAGAATGATTACCAATAAAAGTAGGTAATGACAATGTAAAATATGTTCGCCCCAAATCTCAAACCTCAAAGAATTTTGTCCTCTATACCTTTTATTTAGACGACATGGATGTTTACATGTGTTGGGACAGTGTAGATTGACCCTGAGGTTCTGCCGCCTTTCGGACACCCCTCAATGTACACTGGTTATTGACTGGCCACCCCTATTAGGATTTTCTGGCTACGCCTCTGATCCTGGTGTTTACTGGTAGACAAAAAAAAAAGTTCAGGCTCAGTCAGGTGGTACTATCAGCCATGTGACAATTGCTCCATCGTGCTAAATATCTATGAGCCTTGGTTCTCTAGTGGTTTCCATGGTAACAATAGCAGAAGTGCCTTCTGGGCCAGCAGGGGCGTGTTTTGCTGGGTTCTGTGTGGTACCATCTGTGTTCTATGGCTTGTATTGCCCCCCCAGCCTGATTGTCTCTGTGAGGAATGGTGCAACAGAATTTCTGGCCTGACTGCATCACAGCTTTTCAACTATTTTTTATTTTTTTATTCTTACCAGGACATAAGCATAAACACAACACAGCTAGAACATCACAATTATTCACCCAGTGGTTGACCCACAGGGTTTGCAATGGCAGGCTGTTCTGCTGCTCAGGGGCACCACAAGGAAAGGTGCTAGAACCAGTGGCGTAAATATCGGTAAGCAGAGACAGCAGTTGTTTAAGGGCCCACAGCCTCCTAAGGGCCCCATCACTGACACCTGGTTGGCCCCCTACGTAAATATAGACTAGGACATCTCTTTGCAGATGTAACGGTTCCAAAAATTCCTCATCAGCCCACCTGAATCTGAAGTGACTGACCGCACTGGACCATATTTATACCCCAACACATGGCAGATTTTAACATGATGGTGAGCCGTTTAAACATGACACCAATAGCAAAGCAGACAGTGGTACTTTTAATTACTATGTTATTAACTGTATGTAGTTCATTATATAATATGTTTCAAATCACAATAAAGATCTTATAAGAACTATGCATTTTAGTATTTTATTTTCGATAAGGATCTCCCTGAAATGAGTTTTTGGAACTTGCGATGTCTGTAGCATGTAGTGGTGCGCTGTCATCGATGGTTCCATTCGAGGTGCGTAGTCACTATTTTTCCGCATACATTGAGAATTGCATAATTGTACCTTCTTGGCCGATTTATGGAACTGTCACCCAATCCTGAACCTTTATCAGGTTTTGTACTTTGTTTTTGTACTTCATATGGGGCCCACAGAGATAATGTTGCTAGAATGTTGGCTAGAAGTGATTAAGTTCACCTTCAACACTCCGTTTACTCCCCAGGCTTCTACCTTCAGAAGATGGCATATGACTTGTCTGCTTCATCACAGATGGCCTCATCATCTGAGTCATAGATGAGGACGACTCAGAGAACAGAGTGGACAGAGTGGGAGATGTTCATGTTTCTGCGGTCTGCAATCTGGACGTTAGATGTCGCTGAAAATTACACACTGTAGCTTTAAAAAATTGCGCGCGTAGAGATGTGTTTAAGCTAGTGCGACTTATGACTCAAATATAATGCCAAAGACAAGGTGTTACACTAACGACGTTACTTTTTGCACTTTCCTACTTGCCCTCCTATTTGCATTGTCTATGCATATTTCAGTGATAATTTATCTAGCATGGATTTTTATTCATGGCATGGAAAGTTCAACTCGCAATAAAAAAAATATGTATGTATATATATGTAAATGTATGTACATATATATATATTAGTGCTGTCAAAATTATCGCGTTATTAACGCGTTAACGCGAGGCCATTTTAACGGCGATAATTTTTTTAACGTGAGATTAACGCTATGTGGTTTTATGGTACAATTTTTCCAAGTACATCCCGCTGCAGCCTGCGGGAAGGCGGGGCTATTTTCCCCCAGTCTATGCATTTCTCATAGGCTTCTAGAGCGGAGCTCCTCAAGGGAAAAAGACGCTCATACACTGGGTGACGCTAGTGCCTTTCTTTAAGCCCCACCACCAACAAACAAGTTGAGTGTAGTAGCAACCTGAAATACGCTGAGAAAACTGATTACTGAGGTGAAATGGAATCTCGTAGCAGCACTCTTGCCGTCTGTGTACGCAACAGGTCGGTATCGCGTGTGTGTGTGTGTGTGTGTGTGGGTGGGTGTGTCTGTGTGTGGGTGAGTGGGTGTGTGTGTGTTCTCATTTTTGTTAAGAGGCTGAAAAGTAACTTTCTAGAGAGCATAGACTACCTTCATCTAGTGATGTCGGTCTATTGATTTTGATGTATTGATTGAAAATTGTTCATTATTACCTTGGTTAATTAACATCTAATGTTAACTCTACTAAATTTTATAGCAGTAGGGTAAAATGCTTGTCTTTGTTCAAAAGAC